>NC_069504.1:133226002-133353502 GCF_027579735.1 Bombina bombina | reverse complement strand
GAAAAGTCATCAGGTCTATTTCTGGTAGACCCCATCATTCCAAAATCTGATTGAAAACTTATTTATGTTAAGACTATTTCCCTGCATGAAGGGATTGAGGACTCAGATATTCTGCTTCTCAATTGTTCAGAAGTGAACTGTGGAAATTATACAAAGATTGTTCTCTGCCCAAGAAAGAATCAGAAACACCTCCTTTGTCACTAGATAACTGAGAGTTTCCCCTTGGTGATTGATATACACCACTGCTGTGACATTGTCTGAATGGAAGTGCAGGTAAGTCTCTTCTTTCAGGAGAAGACAGCTCTGAAGGACCCTGAAGATTGCACAGAGTTTTAAGATATTTATTGGAAACTTGCCTCCTGAGGAGACCAAACTCCTTGTGCTCTCCTGGACCCCATACTGCAGCCCAACCCAAGAGACTTCCATCTGTCATGATGATTATTCAGGTTGGACGGACAAAAGATACCCCCAGAGTAACTGACTGTTCCACTATTCACCAGGATGGAGATTTTCTTGTTGTGGGATACAAAGATCTTTTGAGCAAGTTGAGAATAAACCAAGCAAAAGCGATGACATCAGATGCAGCAATCATCAGGCCTAATACCTCCATGCAAAAGGCTACAGTAGGATTTGAGAGAGACTGAAGTTTCACACATGTTGCCTGTAACTTTGATCTCCTTTGATCTGTCAAGGAAAGGCTCATTTTAAACAAATCTATAATGGCTACTAGAAAAGAGACTCTGTTTTTAGGAGATAGAGAACACTTTTAAATGTTGATTCTCCAACCATGATTGAGAAGAAACAACAAAAGCTTGTTGGTATGAGATACTGCTAAAGGTAAAGATGGAGCCTGCACCAAGATATTATCCAGTTATGGAGGTATCTTATTACTGACAAGAGAGTTCCCAAAACCTTTGTAAAATAAAGATTATTGGAGCTGTAGCCAGCCCAAATGGGAGAGCAACAAACTGAAAAAGTCCTGATAAGCAAATTTTAGGAATTGGTGATGGTCTCTGTGGATGGGAATATGAAGGTAAGCATCCTTCAAGTCTAATCATTAACATATATTGCCCTTGTTGAACAAGGGAACACATACTCCAGATTGTTTCCATATTGAAAGCAGGAACCCTGAAGAACTTGTTTAGAGTTTTCAGATCCAGAATAGGCTTGAAAGTTCCCTCTTTCTTGGGAACAATGAAAAGGTTGTAGTAAAAACCTTGGCCTTGTTCTGACATAGGAACTGAAACTATTACTCCCTTGAGTTCTAGATCCTGAACACAATGGAAAAAAGTTGTGTGCCTTTACATGGTCCTTTGAAACATGGGACAGTAAAAACCTTCATCTGGGAGACCTTGATCTGAAGCCAAGGATCTTGTGCAGATTGTGCCCAGGTGTTCTGAAAAATGTGCAGTCTGCCCCTACCAGAAGAGGATCTGAATCAGGGGCTGCACCTTAAAGCTTGATAGAGAAAGAAGGATTTGTTGACTGTTTAGCATTGTTCCAATTGGGGTTAGATTTCCAGGAAAATATAGAAGAAACCTGTTTTGTGATGAGTGGGGTGACCATTGATTCCTTGATTGACAAAAGGAACAAAAGCAGTTAGTAACTCTGTTCTTTCCCTTTGACTGTTTGCCCTGATGGAGAAATGCTCCATTACCTCTAGTCAAATTAGAGATTATAGCATCTAAATCAGACCCCAATAACATATTTCCTTGAAAAGGATCAGATAAAAGTCTAGATTTTGAAACCATCTCTGCTGACCATGATTGGAGCCACAATGCTCTTCTGGTCAAAACAGATAAAGCCATATTTTTGGCATTGATTATAAAAATATCACAGATAAAAGTATTATTAAACAGAATCATCTGAAATTTGATCAGATAAATTATTAAACCAAAGAGTAAAAAACTGCTGTTACACAAACAATACTAACAGCTGTCTTAAAAAAATAAGCCTTTCTGTGAAAAGACTAAAATGTTCTGTCCTTATGGTCTTTAAAGGAAGTAACCTCCAAAGGGATATTAGTGTGTTTTGCTAGGGTGACAACATACACCATTGGATAATTTCCCAACTCGTGGACTGCTCTTTGGTGATAATTTCATTTATCACTTCTGGAACAGAGAAAACCTCTGGAGTCTTAACAGAAGGTTTTGAAATTTTAATCTAATTGTTGGATGGATTTTTCCTCTGAAGGATTAGAGTCTTGAACTCCTAAAGTACATAAAACCGACTTTAATAAGAGTTCTAAGATGAACATAAGCGTGAGCATAAAAGTGGAGTATTCCGAATCCTGATCAGAAATTGACTCCTAATAATTAGAAAGTACTTCACCTTCAGAGGACGGATTTGAAGTGTTAAGAGTCTGAAAATAACTGTTTTATAATAACTGTTCTAAGATACAGTTGAGCACACAAAATATTTAATCCTGTAGCAAAATCTGAAGGACTTATCTTCTACAGAACAGGACAGACTCCTCAAATCCATACTCTCGGCTAGATTTAGAGTTCTGCGGCCAAAGGGGTGCGTTAGCTACACGTGCTATAATAAATCAAGTTCAATCCGATTGGCTAATCCAATCAGCCAATCAGATTGAGCTCGCATTCTATTGGCTGTTCCGATCAGCCAATCAGAATCAAGTTCAATCCGATTAGCTGATCCAATCAGCCAATTAGATTGAGCTTGCATTCTATTGGCTGATCGGAACAGCCAATAGAATGCGAGCTCAATCTGATTGGCTGATTGAATTAGCCAATCGGATTGAACTTGATTCTGATTGGCTGAATCCTATCAGCCAATCGGAATTCGAGGGAAGCCATCTTGGATGACGTCATTTAAAGGAACCGTCATTCGTCGTTCAGTCGTCGGCCAGGATGGATGTTCCGGGTCGGAGGTCTTCAGGATGCTGCCACTCCACTCCGGATGGATGACGATAGAAGATGCCTCTTGGATGAAGACTTCAATCGGATGGAAGACCTCTTCTGCCCCGCTTGGATGAAGACTTCTACCGGATGGAGGACCTCTTCTTGCTCCGCTTGGATGAAGAATTTGGCTCGGCTGGGTGAAGACGACTCAAGGTAGGGAGATCTTCAGGGGCTTAGTGTTAGGTTTATTTAAGGGGGGTTTGGGTTAGATTAGGGGTATGTGGGTGGTGGGTTGTAATGTTGGGGGGGGGTATTGTATGTTTTTTTTTACAGGCAAAAGAGCTGAACTTCTTGGGGCATGCCCCGCAAAGGGCCCTGTTCAGGGCTGGTAAGGTAAAAGAGCTTTGAACTTTAGTAATTTAGAATAGGGTATGGCATTTTTTTTATTTTGGGGGGCTTTGTTATTTTATTAGGGGGCTTAGAGTAGGTGTAATTAGTTTAAAATTGTTGTAATATATTTTTAATGTTTGTAAATATTTTTTTATTTTTTGTAACTTAGTTCTTTTTTATTTTTTGTACTTTAGTTAGTTTATTTCATTGTATTCATTTGTAGGAATTGTATTTAATGTATTTATTGATAGTGTAGGGTTAGGTTTAATTGTAGATAATTATAGGTATTTTATTTAATTAATTTATTGATAGTGTAGTGTTAGGTTTAATTGTAACTTAGGTTAGGATTTATTTTACAGGTAAATTTATAATTATTTTAACTATTTTAGCTATTAAATAGTTCTTAACTATTTAATAGCTATTGTACCTGGTTAAAATAAATACAAAGTTACCTGTAAAATAAATATTAATCCTAAAATAGCTATAATATAAATATAATTTATATTGTAGCTATATTAGGATTTATTTTACAGGTAAGTATTTAGCTTTAAATAGGAATAATTTATTTAATAAGAGTTTATTTATTATTTAGATTAAAATTATATTTAATTTAGGGGGGTGTTAGTGTTAGGGTTAGATTTAGCTTTAGGGGTTAATACATTTATTAGAATAGCGGTGAGCTCCAGTCGGCAGATTAGGGGTTAATAATTTAAGTTAGGTGTCGGCGATGTTAGGGAGGGCAGATTAGGGGTTAATACTATTTATTATAGGGTTAGTGAGGCGTATTAGGGGTTAATAACTTTATTATAGTAGCGGTGCGGTCCGGTCGGCAGATTAGGGGTTAATAAGTGTAGGCAGGTGGAGGGGACGTTGAGGGGGGCAGATTAGGGGTTAATAAATATAATATAGGGGTCGGCGGTGTTAGGGGCAGCAGATTAGGGGTACATAGCTATAATGTAGGTGGCGGCTCTTTGCGGTTGGCAGATTAGGGGTTAATAAGTGTAGGTAGCTGGCGGCGACATTGTGGGGGCAGATTAGGGGTTAATACTATTTATTATAGGGTTAGTGAGGCGGATTAGGGGTTAATAACTTTATTATAGTAGTGGTGCGGTCCGGTCGGCAGATTAGGGGTTAATAAGTGTAGGCAGGTGGAGGGGACGTTGAGGGGGGCAGATTAGGGGTTAATAAATATAATATAGGGGTCGGCGGTGTTAGGGGCAGCAGATTAGGGGTACATAGCTATAATGTAGGTGGCGGCTCTTTGCGGTCGGCAGATTAGGGGTTAATAAGTGTAGGTAGCTGGCGGCGACATTGTGGGGGGCAGGTTAGGGGTTAATAAATATAATATAGGGGTCGGCGGTGTTAGGGGCAGCAGATTAGGGGTACATAAGTATAACGTAGGTGGCGGTCGGCAGATTAGGGGTTAAAAAAATTTAATCGAGTGTCGGCGATGTGGGGGTCCTCGGTTTAGGGGTACATAGGTAGTTTATGGGTGTTAGTGTACTTTAGAGCACAGTAGTTAAGAGCTTTATAAACCGGCGTTAGCCCAGAAAGCTCTTAACTACTGACTTTTTTCTGCGGCTGGAGTTTTGTTGTTAGAATTCTAACGCTCACTTCAGCCACGACTCTAAATACCGGAGTTAGAAAGATCCCATTGAAAAGATAGGATACGCAATTGACGTAAGGGGATCTGCGGTATGGAAAAGTTGTGGCTGAAAAGTGAGCGTTAGACCCTTTTTTGAATGACTCCAAATACCGGCGGTAGCCTAAAACCAGCGTTAGGAGCCTCTAACGCTGGTTTTCACGGCTACCGCAAAACTCCAAATCTAGGCCTCTGTCTTTTATTAGCAGCTCCCTGGGAGGGGGGACTGAAATCAGTCCGAGGGCTCTTCTCAAAGAACAATTTGGAGTACCTTAATTCTTCAAAGACTGGCATACCAATAAAGGAGAGGGATGAAGGGTTCTTGGCCGTTTTGGGAATCTTTGCCTCCTCCTAGTGGCCAGAAGTTAAATTCCATGTGTAATGGCTCATGGGCTCTCACCACCCTATAGAAGTAATATATATATAATTTTTATTTTTTATTGAACACTGGATATTTTACAGTTATATAGTAAGCCTGAAAATTAGAAAGATTAAATGTTACTATTTCTATTAAGCCTCTAGATCAGAGATGGGCAGACTTTTGTAAGGCAAGGGCTACCTCAAATGTTATTCCAAGTGACGTGGTCACCTAACTAAAAACAAAACAAAAAAAACACCATGATTCAACATCATTGGTCAGCTCATATTTTATTAATTTTGCGATCCATTCACCGCACTTGTAGCAGCCTTCTTGTCTCTAACGAAGATGGTTGTGTAGTAGAAGTTTGGTGCTGAGGATCATGTGAAACTTGTATGTAAGTTATATACTGTATATATATATATATATATATATATATATATATATATATATATATATATATGTAATGCTACACCCCTGAGGCTCGATATGAGTCCTGCGTGCTGATAGGCATGTTTAGCAGTCTGCATAAGTAAGAGATAGATTTCTCACACATCTACAATGGTGAAATCTTTCTCTTACTACGCAGACTTTGGAAATCCAGGCGGTCACCTCAAAATTCACTCACGGTCCACTGGTAGACTGTGATCTACCTCTTGCCCACCCCTACTCTAGATAAAAAAGGGCAATGACTATTCAAAAGTACATACACAATTCCATAAGGAGATTGTTTAGAGTTTTCATCAACCATGACAAAAGCTGCTGTATCTGTCAATCAAAAGGTAAAGATATAATATTTACATTCCGTTGCAAGGATAAATATTTTGAAATAATTCTCAGTTGTGTGAAATACAACCGCTGATAATTACTTGCTCTGTGCATCCATTAGCATTCACTGACTTAAATCCTTTTAAAATGTGGTTTGTGGGTGATTTTGCTGAACCTACGGACTGAAATGTCAGACATAAGGATCTGAGAACTATTTTAAATAATGCATATAAGATTTTTAAGTAAGTGATACAATTTGTTATATGGAAAATAATAGCACATTTTTAGTGCTAGAATACATAAAGGAAAAGCATAAAATAAAAAAAATGAAAAAATTATGCTTACCAGATAAATTCCTTTCTTTCCTGGCAGGGAGAGTCCACAACTTAATCCCTTTATGTTGGGAAATACAACTCCTGGCCACCAGGAGGAGGCAAAGACACCCCAGCCAAAGGCTTAAAGGGACAGTCTAGGCCAAAATAAACTTTCATGATTCAGATAGGGCATGTAATTTTAAACAATTTTCCAATTTACTTTTATCACCAATTTTGCTTTGTTCTCTTGGTATTCTTAGTTGAAAGCTTAACCTAGGAGGTTCATATGCTAATTTCTTAGACCTTGAAGGCCACCTCTTTTCAGAATGCATTTTAACAGTTTTTCACCACTAGAGGGTGTTAGTTCATGTGTTTCATATAGATAACACTGTGCTCGCATACGTGAAGTTATCTGGGAGCAGGCACTGATTGGCTAAACTGCAAGTCTGTCAAAAGAACTGAAATAAAAGGGCAGTTTGCAGAGGCTTAGATACAAGATAATCACAGAGGTTAAAAGTACATTAATAAAACTGTGTTGGTTATGCAAAACTGGGGAATGGGTAATAAAGGGATTATCTATCTTTTAAAACAATAAAAATTCTGGTGTAGACTGTTCCTTTAAATATCCCCCCAGTCATTTGGCCGAGGGAACGAGGAAAAGTAGGAGAAGCATCAGGGTATAAAGGTGCCAGAAGAAAAACAAAAAGGCAGCCGCCCAAACAAAGAATAACTTACAGACGGGGTCGTGGACTCTCCCGGCCAGGAAAGAAAGGAATTTATCTGGTAAACATAAATTTTGTTTTCTTTCCATAAGGCAGGGAGAGTCCACAACTTCATTCCTTACTGTTGGGAAAACAATACCCAAGCTTCAGAGGACACTGAAGGAATAACGGGAGGGAACAAAAAAGAGGTGGACCCTAATCTAAGGGCACCACAGTCTGCAAAACCTTTCTCCCGAAAGCTGCTTCAGCCGAAGCAAACACATCAAACTTGTAAAATTTTAAAAAAGTATGTAAGGAGGACAGGTAGTTGCCTTAAAAATCTGATCCATTGAAGCTTTGTTCTTAAAAGCACAGGAAGAATCTACTGCTCTAGTGGAATGAGCCGTAATCCTCTCAGGAGGCTGTTGTCCCGTCGTCTCATAAGCTAGGCGGATGACACTTCTCAACCAGAAAGACAGGGAAGACGTAGTGGCCTTCTGACCCCTACGTTTACCCGCATAGATCACAAAGATGAGATTGTCTGAACTCCTTAGTAGGTTGAAGGTAGAACGTCAAAGCACGAACCGCATCCAGATTGTGAAGAAAACGTTCCTTCGCCTAAGAAGGATTGGGACACAAGGAAAGAACAACAATCTCTTGATTAATGTTGCAATCCGACACCACCCTAGGAAGGAAACCTAACTTAGTACATAAAACCGCCTTATCAGCATGCAAAACAAGGTAACGGGGGTCACATTACATGGCAGAAATTTTGGAGACTCTGCAAGCAGAGACAACAGCCAATAGAAGCAAAATCTTCCAAGATAACAGTTTAATGTCAACATTATGCATGGGCTCAAGCAGAACCTGTTGCAACACACAAAGAACAAGGTTGAGACTCCATGGCGGAGCCATCTTTCTAAACACAGGCCTGATCCTAGTCAGAGCCTTAACAAAGGACTGCACATCTGGAAACTCAGCTAATTTCTTGTGCAGCAACACCGACAGGGACAATATCTGTCCCTTCAGAGAACTAGCAGATAGACCCTTCTCCACTCCATCCTGGAGAAAATTAGGAAAGTTTCCAACTTCTTATCCATAGATTCTCGAAAGGAAGAGATATCCTAAAGAGGGATAGTAGTACGCTTAGATAGCGTTGAAATGGCGCCATCCACCTTAGGGATGGAGCCCCACAGTTCTACTTGAGAGTCAGGGACTGGGAACAATTTTTTTTTAAAGTAGCCAAGGGAGAAAAGGATTTCTAATTATTTCCCATTCGTTACTAATAATGTTTGCCATACGAACTGGGACCGAAAAAGGTTGTGGGACCTTCCTGTCTTCATAAACCTTATCTAATTTAGGGATCTTAGGTTCCTCAGGTAGCTTAGCCTCTGGAACCTCTAGCGTAGACATGACCTCCTGCAGTAAAAAACGCAGATGATCAATTTTAAATCTAAAGGAGAGTTCCTCTGCTGGAGGTGATTTAGTAATAGAAGTTTCCGACTCCGAAAGTTCTCCCTCTGATGCCACAGAGGTTAACTCATCCTCAGATAGCTGGGACAAAAAAGCTAGATGTGATTGGAAATTAGATTTATCTAAAACAGGAGAACCGTGTTTAACCTTTCTCTTATGTTTCCCAGAGATAGGTAGGGCACTCAGGGCCACGGACACACAGATTGTAACTGTGCGGTAAAACAGGAATAAGGCCCCCTCCAGACGGAGAAATAGCTGTGCCGCGGGGAACTGCGTGTGAAGTGATTAGGGTAGAAAAGATAGAAATTTATCGAGAAAACTTATACAAAAATAAACGTTTTAAATATAGAAAGGCATATTTACAAAGCCAATGGCTGGAGCACTCACCACCTCCTAGACCCAGACAAGTTGTCAAGAAACGCACCTCAGGAACGCTATCTGCAGCAGAATTGTAAGGAAGTGAATGAAGCCACACCCGGCACATGGTGCACAAGGCAGGACCTCCCCTGCTATGAAAAAGTGTGCAAAGCTATTAGGAGCTGTGCAACATACAAAAGTGAAAGTAAAACCTGCCTGTTCCAGCCAAAAGTACACAGTATATATGAGCCCTGAAAATGTTCTTCACAAATGTTAAAGCAGTATATAAAATCCCCAAACTGTTCCCAGTTTCAATCCTACTGAGGTATAGAGGAGTCACACTGTGACCCTATATAAGGCGTCCCTGCTATATGAAAATAACACCAACTTAACCTCCAGGATCCGTGCTGTGGAACAGATACAGCCTCTGAAGTGTGACAGCCTTGTAGCGATGCTCTGACAGGGACCTGAGTGTGGAAAAGCAAGCAGTGTCAACACTGATTGCTCGGGTGTTGTTAGATAGACAGTCTGAATGGCTTTGCAGAAAAACTTTACCTGCATCTCCAGACTCTAACTTTCATCAATACTCTAACTGAAAGGTTTATACGATTACTTCCAGTCCTCTCTTGAAGGGAACATATCGTTAAGGACTATCCGGATCTTCTGACACTTCTCTGCCATCCTCCTCTAGTGACGAAACGCAAAGAATGACTGGGGGGATAGGGGAAGTGGGAGGGATATTTAAGCCTTTGGCTGGGGTGTCTATGCCTCCTCCTGGTGGCCAGGTGTTGTATTTCCCAACAGTAAGGAATTAAGTTGTGGACTTTTTCCTGCCTTATGGAAATAAAACCTGTTTTCTTACACCAGACATTTCTTTAAACTTTAAAACAGAACTTGACAAATACCAGGAATCAGTGAGCCATAGCTCTTAAAAAATAACTTCAGGTTTCCTAATTATTTGGACAAGACATTTTTTTTCTGTAGCCAAAGCAAAGGGATACATATGAAATGACAGATGCACACTCTAAAAAGTGTTGTTTATCTACTGTAACAAATCATGTAATGTAGTATAATAAAGAACCTTAATCATATATATACCAAACAATACATCTGCTCAACCTGCCAACTGGCTATAACATTTAGTTCCACTGGAAAAAAAATCAGCTCTCTACTTAACAAAAATGAAACATAAAAATGTAATAGTGTAACTAAGAACAAATAATGCACCATGAAACAATCTGGGCCATTATAGTGGAAAAGGTTTACTATTTTTAAAATTACATAATGTGACAAATTAGGGCATATCATTTTAACAATATAATAACCCTTTAACATGGGTGAAGCTAATTGGAAATTACTGTGTTTCATAGTATTACGATCAATATTTTCCCCTGAAGAAAATAATTTCTTATCCATTTGGCCTGAGAATTAAATATAAACTTGTTGTTGTTGTTTTCTTTGTTTTTTCATTAATTTTATAGAGAAAAATTGAATGAATAAATTAATTGGTGCGTAGACTGATAAACTGTCAAACACACAGATATACAGAAAGATGCAAACCAATTACTTTCAGAGGAATCCTAGTTTACTTAAAATTGTGACCACAAGTACAAGTATATCATCCTTGCTTCAAAGTTACTTACCTCAGTCACTACTGGTTGAAGAAGTAACGTTTCTGGGCTCATACGAGGAATATCTATTTGAATCTGCAAGCACAAAATATATATGAAAAAATATAAATAAACATATAAGGAGCTTTTATATAACTTGCTAGCAAAAGCTGATACATGTTTGATGTCCATATTTTGTTATACTAAAGTATTTCATTACATTAATGTGAGCATTTTCTCATTTGATTGCTAATTTTGTATTTGATACTGGTTTTGTTTACTGTAAACTGGTATTGACTTTTTAACTTTTATAATTTAATCACAAATTGAAAGCCTTTATAATCTGATAGGAAATTGTTAGCATATTATTTATAGACCTCTTATCTGAAAGCATATTAGCAACAGATTGCTTACGATTTGATTATATATACTGAATGTTAGTAGTATATATTATGAACAGATTGCAAATTGAAGTCATGACATACCTAATTGTATACAGTAATTTCTATTTCAAGAAAAAAAAAATATTTTCCATATAGATATAAAACCCAAAATTATTATTTTGCGATTCAGAAAGTGCATACAATATAAAAAAAAAGTTTCTAATTTCCTTTTTTTCTCAAATGTGTTTGTTCTTATGGTATTCTTTGTTGAAAACATACCTGGGTAGGTATCTGAAGCACTACATCGCAGGAAAATAGTGCCATTTGCTCTTGCACATGGATAACATTCTTGCAAAACTTCTGCCATATAGTGCCCTAGATAGAGCTTATTCCCCAAGATACCAAGAGAACGAAGAACATGTGACAATAGAAGTACATTTATAAGTTTAAATTCATGCCACTTTAATTATATTTATTTATAAGATATTTTATGTTATGCATGTTATGGCAATTGCTTTTTATTTTAATGGAATTTCAAATTCTAAATGAATTTTTTTTTTTTTTTAAACTGCCATTATTTTATAAACTTACATCTAAGTTACTTATTTAATTCTCCTTAATGCACTGCTCCATTTGTATTGCTAAACATTTTACTGTTTGTAATATGCTCAGTTTATCACTGTTCCTTGTACGAACTCTGGTTATGACACAATAAAAATGTCACTACCACTTAAAGTGATTTTCAGTCTCTAAAAAACTCTTACTTTACTGCTAGAAACACCCCTCATGTATATTATGGGGAGAGCAGAACAGATCCACAACAGTCTTGGAGAAAAAGGTCCTGCTCACTGTAAAAACATAAATTATGCTTACCAGATAATTTAATTTCCTTCTGTACAAGGAGAGTCCACGACTTCATTCCTTACTGTTGGGAAACAATGAACCTGGCCACAAGGAGGAGGCTAAAACACCCCAGCCAAAGGATTAAATACATCTCCCACTTCACCCATCCCCCAGTCATTCTGCAGAGGAAACAAAGAACGGAATAAAAAAATATCAGGGTATAAAAGGTGCCAGAAGAAAATTATAATTTAGGGGGCCGCCCATCGGAGAACAGGGGCGGGGGCCGTGGACTCTCTTTGTAAAGGAGGAAATGAAATTATCTGGTAGAGGCCTCATTCTTAAAGGCCCAAGAGGAAGCCACTAGTAGAATGAACCATACTTCTCTGAGGAGGTCTATATCCTGTTGTCTCAAAGGCTAAGCAAATAAGACTCCTCAACCAAAAGGATAAAGAAGTCGAAGAGACCTTCTGGCCCTTACGCTTCCCAGAATATGCAACAAATAAGACAGCCTTATCCGATTGGAACACCAGATAAGGAGGCTCACATTGCAAGGCGGCAATCTAAGATGCGCTGAAGCAATAGCCAGTAGAAAGAGAACTTTCCAGGACAACAACTTAATATCGATTCCATGCATAGGTTTAAACGGAGTCCATTGCAAAACCTTAAGAACCAGATTCAGACTCCAAGGGGGAGCCGAAGATCTGAACACAGGTCTGATCCTAATTAGAGCCTTAACAAAGGACTGAACATCTGGAAGCTCGGAGAGCCTCTTGTGCAGTAAAACAGACAAGGCCAAAATCTATCCCCTCAGGTAACTGCCGGAAAGACCCTTCACCTGACCGTCCTGGAGAAAAATCAGAATTCTGGCAACCTTAACTTTATGCCAAGAAAATTCACGCTCTTCACACCAGAATAAGTAGGTTCTCCACACCTTATGAAAGATGTGACGAGTAACCGGGCTTATGAGCTTGAATGGGAGTATCAATAACTCTCTCAGAAACCCCTCTCTTGGCTAGGACTAAGCGTTCAATCTCCACGCAGTCAGCCTCAGAGAATCTAGATTTTGATGAACAAAAGGACCCTGTTCAATGGAGAAGATGACATCCTCACTAGGTCCGTGAACCACATCCTTCGCGGCCATGATGGAGCAATCAGAATTACTGGCGCTTGCTCCTGCTTGATGCGGGCCACTACTCGAGGTAGGAGATGTAAAGGTGGAAAAAGGTAGATTAGATTGAACCTCCAAGGTACTGCATCTATTAGCTCCGCTTCAGGATCCCTGGACCTCGACCCATTTCTGGGTAGTTTGGTATTGAGACGATACGCCATGAGATCTATCTCCGGCGTCCCCCACATTAAGCATATCTCCGCAAACACTTCGGGATGGAGGACCATCCCCCGGATGAAAGGATTGTCTGCTGAGAAAGTTCACTTCCCAGTTGTCCACACCCGGGATGTGGATCGCTGACAGCGAACAGCTGTGGGCCTCCGCCCACTCAATATTTCAAGATACTTCCCTCATCGCTAGGGAGCTTCTCGTTCCCCCCTGATGGTTGATGTAAGCCACTAAGGTTATAGTGCACCAAGGTTATATTGTCCTATTGGAATCTGATAAACTGGGACAAACCCATAAGAGGCCAAGCCTTCAGAGCATTGTAGATTGCTCGAAGCACCAAAATGTTCATATAATCCATAGTCACAATCTCCCAGGATGGTCTGAGAAAGGATGTCTGGACAGAACCACCAAGATAGCGATTCTCTCGACCGGTTGTCCAGGGAAATCTGTTGAGGCAGATCCGAATGATCGCCGTTCCACTGCGTCAGCATGCACAGCTGTAGCGGTCTGAGACGGAACCTGGCAAAAGGAATTATGTCCATGCTGGACACCATGAGACCAATTACCTCCATACACTGAGCTACAGATGGCCTTAAGGAGGACCGAAGGGCAAGACTTGCCGAAGCTAGCTTACACCGTCTCGTGGTCGGTTAGAAATATCCTCATGGATACTGAATCTATTACGGTGCCCAGGAATTCTACCCTGGTGCTTGGGAAGAGAGAAATCTTCACTAAGATTATCTCCCATCCATGTGCCTCTGCTAGACGAAAGGATAGCGCTTGAACCAGAATATCGTCCAAGTAGGGAGCTACTGCTATACCTTGGGTTCTGGCGACAGTCAGGACAGCTCCCAGAGCCTTTGTCAAGATTTTTGGGGCCATAGCTAGACGAAACGAAAGTGCAATGATCTGGAAGTGCTGATCCAGGAACGCAAACCTTAGAAAATTGTAAGTGAAGTGGTCCCTGTGGATTGGAACGTGAAGGGTAGGCATCCTTCAGATCTATAGTGGTCATGAACTGTCCTTCCTGAACTAGAGGAAGAATGGACCTTATCGTCTCCATCTTGAAAGAGGGGACATTTAGAAACTTGATTAAGCACTTTAGGTCCAGAATTGGGCGGAAAGTTCCCTCCTTCTTTGGGACCACAAACAGATTTGAGTAGTATCCCAAACCTCTTTCTGTGATAGGAACCAGGACAATGACCCCAAAGGAGGACAAATCCTGCACGCACCCCAGAAAAGCTTCCCTCTTTCCTGGTTTTAAAGAAAGGCTTGAGAGGAGAAATCTGCCCTTGGGTGGATGATATTTGAAACCTATCTTGTATCCCTGAGCTATGACCTCCAGGACCCACGGATCCTGCACATCCCTGGAACAAGCGTTAGAAAACAGCAATAGTCTGCCCCTACATGATCCAGCTTTGAATCAGGGGGCCGCCTATTCATGCCGACGTGTTCTCGGTGGGCTTCTTGTTCTGCTTGGATTTATTCCAGGATTGAGCCAGCTTCCAAATGCTCTTGGTTTGCTCAGGCTTAGAGGAGGACTGCTGACGTTATTAGATCATTTTACCTTAGGTTAGTTCCTTTTATCCTGCGGTAGGAGGGCACCCTTGTCCCCTGTAACCGTGGAGATAATGGAGTCCAGGCCTGAAACAAATCAAATGTTTCCCTTAAAAGGGAGGGAAAACAGAATTTATGTTTACCTGATAAATTTCTTTCTCCAACGGTGTGTCCGGTCCACGGCGTCATCCTTACTTGTGGGATATTCTCTTCCCCAACAGGAAATGGCAAAGAGCCCAGCAAAGCTGGTCACATGATCCCTCCTAGGCTCCGCCTACCCCAGTCATTCGACCGACGTTAAGGAGGAATAATAGCATAGGAGAAACCATATGGTACCGTGGTGACTGTAGTTAAAGAAAATAAATTATCAGACCTGATTAAAAAACCAGGGCGGGCCGTGGACCGGACACACCGTTGGAGAAAGAAATTTATCAGGTAAACATAAATTCTGTTTTCTCCAACATAGGTGTGTCCGGTCCACGGCGTCATCCTTACTTGTGGGAACCAATACCAAAGCTTTAGGACACGGATGAAGGGAGGGAGCAAATCAGGTCACCTAAATGGAAGGCACCACGGCTTGCAAAACCTTTCTCCCAAAAATAGCCTCAGAAGAAGCAAAAGTATCAAACTTGTAAAATTTGGTAAAAGTGTGCAGTGAAGACCAAGTCGCTGCCCTACATATCTGATCAACAGAAGCCTCGTTCTTGAAGGCCCATGTGGAAGCCACAGCCCTAGTGGAATGAGCTGTGATTCTTTCGGGAGGCTGCCGTCCGGCAGTCTCGTAAGCCAATCTGATGATGCTTTTAATCCAAAAAGAGAGAGAGGTAGAAGTTGCTTTTTGACCTCTCCTTTTACCTGAATAAACAACAAACAAGGAAGATGTTTGTCTAAAATCCTTTGTAGCATCTAAATAGAATTTTAGAGCGCGAACAACATCCAAATTGTGCAACAAGCGTTCCTTCTTTGAAACTGGTTTCGGACACAGAGAAGGTACGATAATGTCCTGGTTAATGTTTTTGTTAGAAACAACTTTTGGAAGAAAACCAGGTTTAGTACGTAAAACCACCTTATCTGCATGGAACACCAGATAAGGAGGAGAACACTGCAGAGCAGATAATTCTGAAACTCTTCTAGCAGAAGAAATTGCAACTAAAAACAAAACTTTCCAAGATAATAACTTAATATCAACGGAATGTAAGGGTTCAAACGGAACCCCCTGAAGAACTGAAAGAACTAAATTGAGACTCCAAGGAGGAGTCAAAGGTTTGTAAACAGGCTTGATTCTAACCAGAGCCTGAACAAAGGCTTGAACATCTGGCACAGCTGCCAGTTTTTTGTGAAGTAACACCGACAAGGCAGAAATCTGTCCCTTCAGGGAACTTGCCGATAATCCTTTTTCCAATCCTTCTTGAAGAAAGGATAGAATCCTAGGAATCTTAACCTTGTCCCAAGGGAATCCTTTAGATTCACACCAACAGATATATTTTTTCCAAATTTTGTGGTAAATCTTTCTAGTTACAGGCTTTCTGGCCTGAACAAGAGTATCGATAACAGAATCTGAGAAACCTCGCTTCGATAAAATCAAGCGTTCAATCTCCAAGCAGTCAGCTGGAGTGAAACCAGATTCGGATGTTCGAACGGACCCTGAACAAGAAGGTCTCGTCTCAAAGGTAGCTTCCAAGGTGGAGCCGATGACATATTCACCAGATCTGCATACCAAGTCCTGCGTGGCCACGCAGGAGCTATCAAGATCACCGACGCCCTCTCCTGATTGATCCTGGCTACCAGCCTGGGGATGAGAGGAAACGGCGGGAACACATAAGCTAGTTTGAAGGTCCAAGGTGCTACTAGTGCATCCACTAGAGCCGCCTTGGGATCCCTGGATCTGGACCCGTAGCAAGGAACTTTGAAGTTCTGACGAGAGGCCATCAGATCCATGTCTGGAATGCCCCATAGTTGAGTGACTTGGGCAAAGATTTCCGGATGGAGTTCCCACTCCCCCGGATGCAATGTCTGACGACTCAGAAAATCCGCTTCCCAATTTTCCACTCCCGGGATGTGGATAGCAGACAGGTGGCAGGAGTGAGACTCCGCCCATAGAATAATCTTGGTCACTTCTTCCATCGCTAGGGAACTCCTTGTTCCCCCCTGATGGTTGATGTACGCAACAGTCGTCATGTTGTCTGATTGAAACCGAATGAACTTGGTCCTCGCTAGCTGAGGCCAAGCCTTGAGAGCATTGAATATCGCTCTCAGTTCCAGAATATTTATCGGTAGAAGAGATTCTTCCCGAGACCAAAGACCCTGAGCTTTCAGGGATCCCCAGACCGCGCCCCAGCCCATCAGACTGGCGTCGGTCGTGACAATGACCCACTCTGGTCTGCGGAATGTCATCCCTCGTGACAGGTTGTCCAGGGACAGCCACCAACGGAGTGAGTCTCTGGTCCTCTGATTTACTTGTATCTTTGGAGACAAGTCTGTATAGTCCCCATTCCACTGACTGAGCATGCACAGTTGTAATGGTCTTAGATGAATGCGCGCAAAAGGAACTATGTCCATTGCCGCTACCATCAACCCGATCACTTCCATGCACTGAGCTACGGAAGGAAGAGGAACGGAATGAAGTATCCGACAAGAGTCCAGAAGCTTTGTCTTTCTGGCCTCTGTTAGAAAAATCCTCATTTCTGAGGAGTCTATAATTGTTCCCAAGAAGGGAACCCTTGTTGACGGGGATAGAGAACTCTTTTCCACGTTCACTTTCCAGCCGTGAGATCTGAGAAAGGCCAGGACGATGTCCGTGTGAGCCTTTGCTCGAGGGAGGGACGACGCTTGAATCAGAATGTCGTCCAGGTAAGGTACTACTGCAATGCCCCTTGGTCTTAGTACCGCTAGAAGGGACCCTAGTACCTTTGTGAAAATCCTTGGAGCAGTGGCTAATCCGAAAGGAAGCGCCACAAACTGGTAATGTTTGTCCAGGAATGCAAACCTTAGGAACCGATGATGTTCCTTGTGGATAGGAATATGTAGATACGCATCCTTTAAATCCACCGTGGTCATGAATTGACCTTCCTGGATGGAAGGAAGGATAGTTCGAATGGTTTCCATCTTGAACGATGGGACCTTGAGAATTTTGTTTAAGATCTTGAGATCTAAGATTGGTCTGAACGTTCCCTCTTTTTTGGGAACTATGAACAGATTGGAGTAGAACCCCATCCCTTGTTCTCTTAATGGAACAGGATGAATCACTCCCATTTTTAACAGGTCTTCTACACAATGTAAGAACGCCTGTCTTTTTATGTGGTCTGAAGACAACTGAGACCTGTGGAACCTTCCCCTTGGGGGAAGTCCCTTGAATTCCAGAAGATAACCCTGGGAGACTATTTCTAGCGCCCAAGGATCCAGAACATCTCTTGCCCAAGCCTGAGCGAAGAGAGAGAGTCTGCCCCCCACCAGATCCGGTCCCGGATCGGGGGCCAATATTTCATGCTGTCTTGGTAGCAGTGACAGGTTTCTTGGCCTGCTTTCCCTTGTTCCAGCCTTGCATTGGTCTCCAAGCTGGCTTGGCTTGAGAAGTATTACCCTCTTGCTTAGAGGACGTAGCACTTTGGGCTGGTCCGTTTTTACGAAAGGGACGAAAATTAGGTCTATTTTTTGCCTTGAAAGGCCTATCCTGAGGAAGGGCGTGGCCCTTACCCCCAGTGATATCAGAGATAATCTCTTTCAAGTCAGGGCCAAACAGCGTTTTCCCCTTGAAAGGAATGTTTAGTAACTTGTTCTTGGAAGACGCATCAGCCGACCAAGATTTCAACCAAAGCGCTCTGCGCGCCACAATAGCAAACCCAGAATTCTTAGCCGCTAACCTAGCCACTTGCAAAGTGGCGTCTAGAGTGAAAGAATTAGCCAATTTGAGAGCATTGATTCTGTCCATAATCTCCTCATAAGGAGGAGAATCACTATCGAGCACCTTAATCAGTTCATCAAACCAGAAATATGCAGCTGTAGTGACAGGGACAATGCATGAAATGGGTTGTAGAAGGTAACCCTGCTGAACAAACATCTTTTTAAGCAAACCTTCTAATTTTTTATCCATAGGATCTTTGAAAGCACAACTATCCTCTATGGGTATAGTGGTGCGTTTGTTTAAAGTAGAAACCGCTCCCTCGACCTTGGGGACTGACTGCCATAAGTCCTTTCTGGGGTCGACCATAGGAAACAATTTTTTAAATATGGGGGGAGGGACGAAAGGAATACCGGGCCTTTCCCATTCTTTATTAACAATGTCCGCCACCCGCTTGGGTATAGGAAAAGCTTCTGGGAGCCCCGGCACCTCTAGGAACTTGTCCATTTTACATAGTTTCTCTGGAATGACCAACTTTTCACAATCATCCAGAGTGGATAATACCTCCTTAAGCAAAATGCGGAGATGTTCCAACTTAAAT
Source organism: Bombina bombina (assembly GCF_027579735.1). Taxonomy (NCBI): domain Eukaryota; kingdom Metazoa; phylum Chordata; class Amphibia; order Anura; family Bombinatoridae; genus Bombina; species Bombina bombina. Next base: position 133,334,470 of record NC_069504.1, on the reverse strand, counting down.
TTAAATGTAATCACATCAGATTCAGCCTGATGAGAAATGTTCCCTGAATCAGTAATTGCTCCCTCAGACAAAACCTCCCTGGCCCCCTCAAATTGGATTAGGGGCCCTTCAGAGATATTAATATCAGCGTCGTCATGCTCTTCAGTAACTAAAACAGAGCAGCCACGCTTACGCTGACAAGGGTTCATTTTGGCTAAAATGTTTTTGACAGAATTATCCATTACAGCCGTTAATTGTTGCATAGTAAGGAGTATTGGCGCGCTAGATGTACTAGGGGCCTCCTGAGTGGGCAAGACTCGTGTAGACGAAGGAGGGAATGATGCAGTACCATGCTTACTCCCCTCACTTGAGGAATCATCTTGGGCATCATTGTCATTATCACATAAATCACATTTATTTAAATGAATAGGAATTCTGGCTTCCCCACATTCAGAACACAGTCTATCTGGTAGTTCAGACATGTTAAACAGGCATAAACTTGATAAGAAAGTACAAAAAACGTTTTAAAATAAAACCGTTACTGTCACTTTAAATTTTAAACTGAACACACTTTGTTACTGCAATTGCGAAAAAACATGAAGGAATTGTTCAAAAATCACCAAATTTTCACCACAGTGTCTTAAAGCCTTAAAAATATTGCACACCAAATTTGGAAGCTTTAACCCTTAAAATAACGGAACCGGAGCCGTTATAAGCTTTAACCCCTTTACAGTCCCTGGTATCTGCTTTGCTGAGACCCAACCAAGCCCAAAGGGGAATACGATACCAAATGACGCCTTCAGAAAGTCTTTTCTAAGTATCAGAGCTCCTCTCACATGCGACTGCATGCCATGCCTCTCAAAAACAAGTGCGCCACACCGGCGCGAAAATGAGACTCTGCTTATGCTTTGGGAAAGCCCCTAAGAAATAAGGTGTCTAATACAGTGCCTGCCGATATTATTATATCAAAATACCCAGATAAAATGATTCCTCAAGGCTAAATATGTGCTAATAATGAATCGATTTAGCCCAGAAAAGTCTACAGTCTAAATAAGCCCTTGTAAAGCCCTTATTTACGATCGTAATAAATATGGCTTACCGGATCCCATAGGGAAAATGACAGCTTCCAGCATTACATCGTCTTGTTAGAATGTGTCATACCTCAAGCAGCAAGAGACTGCACACTGTTCCCCCAACTGAAGTTAATTGCTCTCAACAGTCCTGTGTGGAACAGCCATGGATTTTAGTTACGGTTGCTAAAATCATTTTCCTCATACAAACAGAAATCTTCATCTCTTTTCTGTTTCTGAGTAAATAGTACATACCAGCACTATTTCAAAATAACAAACTCTTGATTGAATAATAAAAAACTACAGTTAAACACTAAAAAACTCTAAGCCATCTCCGTGGAGATGTTGCCTGTACAACGGCAAAGAGAATGACTGGGGTAGGCGGAGCCTAGGAGGGATCATGTGACCAGCTTTGCTGGGCTCTTTGCCATTTCCTGTTGGGGAAGAGAATATCCCACAAGTAAGGATGACGCCGTGGACCGGACACACCTATGTTGGAGAAAGTAGTCTAGACTTAGAAGTCATGTCCGCAGACCAGGACTTCAGCCAGAGCACCCGACACGTCTGCATTGAGAAACCAGAGATTTTAGCATTCAGGCAAATAATCTGCATGTTTGCATCAGATATAAAAGAAGTAGCAATTTTCAAAGCCTTAATTCTTTCCTGGATAACGTCGAGGGGACCCTCCAACATCAATACCGCTAAGGAGTTGCACCAGTAGGCCGCGGCTCCAGCAACCGAGGCAACAGCCGCTGCCGGTTTAAATAAATATCCTGTATGCTGAAACATTTTCCTGAGAAAAGTTTCCATTTTCTTATCCATCGGCTCTCTGAAAGATGAGCTATCCTCAAGAGAGATAGTAGTACGCTTAGCTAACGTGGAGATAGCACCATCCACCTTAGGGATGGAACCCCACAACTCTAGCTGAGACTCCGGGACTGGGAACAGTTTTTTAAATGCAGAGGAAGGAGAAAAGAAAGATCCAAATCTAGCCCATTTGTTTTCAATAATATTCACCATTTTTAAGGATATGGGAAAAGTTAACGGCGCTACCCTGTCCTCGTACACTCTGTCTAATTTAGGGATCAAAGGTTCATCAGGCAACTTGGCCTCTAAAACCTCTAATGTAGACAGAATCTACTTTAGAAGAAAACATAAGTGTTCAATCTTAAATCTAAAGGCTGGCTCCTCCGCAGCCGAAGTCCTAGAGGTAGCAGACTCCGATCCAGAAATTTCACCCTCTAAAGACTCAGAGTGTGACCCATCCTGGGTAATTTGCGCATCCTGTAACTGCACATGGTCAGACATGTTGCTAGGTACTGTATGCATGTTCTATATAAAGTTACACTTGCATATATAATACATTTCTACACCGCACTTAAGCCACTCTTCTTATGAAGACGGTGCTCCTACTTTGCACTTTGTATATTCATCCTGGGATACCTGAAAGCTCAACAAATCAAGTAAATCACTGGATGTCCTCTGGTCCAAAGAGCTATGTTTAACCTTTCGCTTGCGCTTAGTAGGGTGAGGTGAAGCACTAAGGGCCTAAGACACTGCCGTCTTTAACTGCACGGTAAAGTCTGATGGTAAAAGGCTCCCTCCAGGCGGAGGATCAGGCGTGCTTCAGGAAGCTGCATGAGACAATGGAGATGATTGATGTGTATGCACCTCATGGGCCGGCGAGTCCTCAGAGGTGGACGGTCAAGTTGTACTAAAGGGGTTAACCTTCTTAGACAAAATAACCTTGTTGATGCATATGGAACACAGTTGAGAGGGCAAGCACACCAAGGCCTCCTCACAATATAGACAGGTATTACTATTAGGAATAGAGGGAGTAACCTCAAGCATATCAGGATCCTCCATAGCTTGCGCTAACAACAGTAGGATACAAATAAATGAACTCTTTATTTTTCTCAAAAACTGCACCTATATACCCCCAATGACTGGGGCACTCACGACCCAGGCAACCAGAGAAGAAGCAACCTCTCCGACAGTTAACTCGGTCAGGAAAGAGAAAACGAAAGTGTGACCACACCCAGTCATGTGGTACACAATGCAAGACTGCCCCTGCTATGAGAAAATGTGCACCAATGCTATCAAGCTGCGCAAAGTTCAAAGTGAAAGTAAAACACCTGTATGTTCCGTTACCGCATAATAACAGACTATGAGCCCAAAAAATATATCTCACATAAAAGCAGCAAAAATCAAAGAAACACATTTGATTAATCCCCACTGTTCAATAACCTCCCTTAGGAGATATTACCCATGATTCTATAAAAGAAAAAAGGATTCACACTGTGACCCTGTCTTCAGCAATTTCAACATAAGTAGAAATTGAAACGATCTTACCAGAATCTGTGCTGTGGAACAGAAACACAACCTCTCAAGTGTGACAGTCTTGCAGCATCGCTCCTGACATGGACTTGAGTGAAGAAAGCAGACAGTGAAACTCATCAACACTGGTTGCTTAAGAAGCTGTTAGCAGGCAATCTGGATGGGTTCGCAGAAAGAAACTCTCCCTGCATCTCCAGACTCTAACTTTCATCAATGCTCTCACTGAGAGGCTCACAAGAATACTTAAAACTCCAGTTCCATAATGAAAGGCATATATCCCTCTTGAGGAACAATTTAGAAATCTTCTGACAATTATCTGCCATCCTCCTGTGATGAAAGGCAAAGAATGACTGGAGAATGGGGGAAGTGGGAGAGTTATTTAAGTCTTTGGCTGGGGTGTCTTTGCCTCCTCTTGGTGGCCAGGTTCAGTATTTCCCAACAGAACAGTAAGGAATGAAGCCATGGACTCTCCTTGTATTAAGAAGGAAATTAAATTGATGCATGTATGCAGGATGATGTATGCAGCGAAAACAGATTAAATACCACATGTATTTTAGTAACATGTGTTGTGTATTTTTATTTGAATTTCTTGAATCACATATATACATAAGTATTATATTTTCTTCATGCAATTAGAGTAAAATGTGACTAATATTAATTAAAAATAACTGAACTATAGCTTAAAGTGTTATTATTATAAATATTGTGATAACACCACTTGAAATCAACTTTGATAAAACTGCTAATTTCTTCTGCAATGATGATGCACTCTGAGACTGAGGCACTTCCTCATAGCTCTTCCATGCGGGCAAAAGCTTTAATGAGGCCGTTTGTCAGCCACTTTATCTTGTAGATAAGCCAGACATACATCTATGGAAAAATATGAGGCTATTGTCTTCTTTTAGATAATAGTATAAGTGATAACTGTTAAAAACCTAAAGATTGATGTAGATTTTTAACATAGCCCCCTATGCACTAGCATCAACTTAACGGGAAGCACCACACGTTATGGGTAATACATTTAAAAACTGCTATCACCTTAACTAATATACACCAGGGAGTTCTACTCTAGTGGTGTCTTTAAATCAGCTACATAATGAGACAGAGGGGAAACATTGCTTAGAGAAGGATGTGTTGACTTCTGATTGCTTGAAATTTGTAATGTAAGTGTATATTTATTTATTTTATTTTAGTTATTTATTTGTGTGTGTGTTGGGGGGGGGGGGTACATAAAATCCATACATACTAAACAAGTACTATAGGAATCTGTATATTTATTATCAGCAGAAAGAAATTACCAGTTAACATCTAATGTATCTTTAGTAGTTTTTCAAAGAAAATCTTTCAAATTAATATTTTTAGGTTGCAAGCAGTAAGATTTGTATCAATACTAAAAAAAAAAAAAAAGAATTTTTTTTTTTACCTGTCTGTATGTTGCCTGGTTGGTATCGTCATTCCTGGAACTGTAATATTGTTCTATAAATGCAAAGTATTCCTTTTGCTTTCGCTTTAGTGTTCCTTCTCTTCTCTCAACATTTGCTGGAAGGTAACCCTGAATATGAAATAAATCAATAGGTTTAAATTCGAGAAAGAAGACAAAGTGAAATATCCACTAATAAAATTTAAATTCTTCAACAGCTCATTCAGGCAGCCTGTTTTAAACACTGAAAAAGTGAGGGTCTGTGTCATACATTAGTGGTATCTGCTTTATAAACGTTACATTTTATCTTGCAACTGGCGCAATAAAAAAATCTGTAAAACACTACATATAAACAGTACACAGAAGCAGGTAAAATACATGATTATAGAACTTCAAAGTCAAATGTCCTTTAACAATGTGCGCTATATCATAGATTTATTACTGAAATCTGAAGTTATATATCAACAAAGAGGGAAAAATATCCTATATATCTAGACACAAAATAATGCAAACAATTAAAACAGCCCCTTGGGTATGCTGTATAATATACCCCAAGTAGTTATAGTCTCATTTGGCTCCAGGAACCAGAGGATCTCTGATGAAGCGCATCTGAGCATACACAAAACACATCAGATCTCTCACAGCTGCCTTTTCACATTATGGAATACAAAAAGAAAGGGATGCGCTAAGCTTGGGACTTCCTAGCCTTCCTTAAAAAGAGCTCCCAAGGTAGAGCACACACAGCAGAAAAGTATACAATAGTAAAAGAAGGCGCTACAAGCTGAAAGTGTCAAAAAAATAATTATTTAATGAGTCATACACTGGTACGTCTCCCAGAGATAAGAGGGATTAAATACACAGAATACTCAGCAATGACATTAAAAAAGGAGGAAATACCACCTAGAAAAAAAAAGGGCCCTTTAAAATAACTGACAGATTAGATAAAATCTGAGATATAACTGTATAATAAAACTTCTGAAAAGACCAAGTGATATAACCTAAGAGAATATAAAATGTAGGGGTAATCTAAGAACTGGCCTCTCACAAGCCTAGTACAAGTTTCCAGATACCTCTTACTTTTGGAGGCAGTCTGAGTTTGATCATTAATCCAGAGGATGTCCCTGATCCATACTGCAATCCCAAAAAGTAACCCGGAACTCACCGGGTTATGTGACTAGCCTGACCCTTGTTATCAAAGTGTTGTTGGCGTCCTCGCCGAATACCGTAGGCTGCCTGCACTTCAGTACCTTACGTACATATCGCGCATCACTGGGGTATCTGGTTTGAGATCCAGAAATAACTGCAGTTATAATCCTCATGTGTTTTGGGGGTTGTAATGCACTCCACTTCTACGCGTTTCACCCTCATACAGGGCTTTTAAAAAAAAAAAAATTGTGCGGTCGGGGGGCGTGTCCAAGCAGCGGCTCCGTGCAGTCGCATTTTTCTGTTATAAGCCGCTAAATATTAACTCACAAGTATGGCATCTGCTAACCAATTGATCAGTACACAATTTAATACAACTAGCTTTAGCTGTACATATGACCCCAGAGCTGGAAACGGACAATTGAGGCCTGTAACAGCGGCGATCTCGCAGGCAACGTTCCCCCCCCTGGTGACTGACCAGGGGTGAACATCCAGAGCCGAACTCAGGATAAACACATCTCAACATTTTGCTCCTTCATCGACATTACTCTCACTCATTTGTTTTTCCCCTCTTCCTTACTTTTTTGGCGGAGCCTGCCTGTTATATACTTCAAACCTCTGGAAAAGAAAATGGCGGCCTCCATAACAGATACAGAGAGCGACAGCACTCTCACACTGCTAGACCGCACTCTGCTTAAAATAGAAGTACTATTCCAGAAATTAATAGACAAGGCCCCGTCAGAGCAAGACCTTCTCTCTCTCATGCAGAAAGCCCCACCTTCTATCTCGGGGCAACCATCACCTTTGCAACCAAAGAACCCGGAGTGCGACTTACCTTTTGGGCCCAAGAGGACCACAGAACTCAGTGGACAGTTGACAGAGGAACTTGATCGATCTGATCCCCTAAGCACGATTACCCTCAAGCCTATAATGCGGCACGGGGAAAGCGAGTTTGTGGTGACCGCCAAAGAAGAAAAACTCATGGACAAACTTATATGTTCCCCACCGAACATCCTGGACTATAAACACTCTGCCCTCTACTCTTGTGGGATAAATGCACAACATACATTGCCGATCCGAGTCACAAAGATTGAGCAGACCCGTGGCAGCATCAAGGTAGTACGGGGCTATACTTCTAACGCACGGTACTCATGGAACATAACAAGAAAGCTGAATTTACTCACTCCAAGAGAGTATATGAATGTGCTCAGACCCCAACAGGAATTGCAGGTCCCTATGAAGAAACGGAACATTATCCCAGCGGCATTTGACACTTCATGGCAGATGAGGGTGTCAGATATGCTTATAAGTAAAATTCAATATATTAAAATCATATAGCCGACTTAAACAAGTCCTGGGGGTTGTGTACGTAGAGTGTCTATCTGTCAACCGTTAACATTTGAAAAAGTAGATGTATTATACAGTTCTCTTTAGATTTTATCTGTACGCTAAGTTTTCTTTCTTTTTTGTTAAAGTAAATTCATAAGGTTCGTTATGCCTAGATGTAGATAGACTGGCAGACAACCAGGTAGAGCTCCCACGCAATACTGTCCTTAATATGTGACTCACACTAGCATTGCATTGTTGGAGATAGTGCCATATAATCCTTATAATGCTTCCTATAGCAGGACACTTCCTGGCACTTGTGTTATCCCAAATGTATATATTTCTATAAATAGTAATCCCACAACATTACTGTCATACAGCTATGAGGAATTGTATTACATTTCTAGTAGAGCTCAGCTCCGGCTCGTTTAACACCTGCATGTACACCGGGAGAGAGGGTAGTAACTCATCTCACCCCTAAAGGTAACAATAAGCTCATATTTGTAGAGTTGAAGATGTGCCCGCAATTCATATCATATAATTGAGTTCTGGTTGTCCACAACAGTTTTTGTTATGTTTGTTATTTTTGTCTTAGATATTTGTAGGTTTCCCCCAAAATTCTTGATTCTGAGTCTCCCTTTCTTTGAGATCCAAAAGTGGTCTCTCATACTGGGGTATAAAAGAGAGTTTGACATATACAGCCCACACGTCCTGCCTATGAGATCAAGCAATATTCTTAAATCATTTGAAAGACTTTCCCTCATTCATCACCTAGCCCATCAGATATGTATTTGCCATTTTTTGTAGGTTTTTTGTTTTAAATGTAAAATATAGTCTTATAATAATTATGATCTACGGGACGTGTGGGGATACAGCAAAGGAGTTTGATTGTACAATTTAATCAGTAACATGCAATGACTGTTTATGTACCTACAATGTGTTAATATTGATGATTTCTTACCTGCTGTAACACATTGATTTCTCTAATAAAGCTCTTTGAAAATTAAAAAAAAATAAAAAAAATTGTGCGGTCACTAATTATCTGGCTTTGATGTACCTCTTTGGACCCGGATTTCTTTGTGATGTCAACTATGTTTTGACAAGGGAGCTTATTTGTATCGTTTCAACTTTACTACATTATATATGCTCTTATGTTATATCACTTGGTCTTTCAGAAGTTTTATTATAAGTTATATTTCAGATTTTATCTAATCTGTCAGTTATTTTAAAGGGCCCTTATTTTTTTCTAGGTGGTGTTTCCTCCTTTTTTAATGTCATTGGTGAGTATTCTGTGTATTTAATCTATTCCTCTGATCTCTGGGAGACGTACCAGTGTATGACTTGTTTTTTTTTTGTGTTTATCTGATTTTTTTACATATCTATGTACTTTATTAAATAATTAGTTGTTTTTTTTTACACTTTCCGCCTGTAGCGCCTATCCTCTTCCACATTATCGGCAAGATGTGATGTGTTCTTTTCGCAATTAATTTCCATTGCGCAGGTATTACAAGTCTTGAAAAATTGTGATTGCACGTGCATATGCCTTTTACGCTGCATTCCTTTCCGCGCTTGAAGAGCTGTAGTTAACAGTTTTGCGCAACATAAAAGTTTAATGAAACACTTCAAAAATACATTACAAAGTACAGTTACACTCATATTAACACTGTCTAATAAAAATTATTTTAAAAAAATTATGGAAACAAAAGTTATAAGGGCTCAAAGATAGGAGATCTTGGGTGTTAGGGGGGAAAAAACAGTGCAGGGATTTTACACTGACATACATACACATACATAGAGAAACATGGATTTATAAGTATAGAGATATGTTTAAAGTGAAGGTCAATTTGGATGAATTAGTGCCCGTTTTTTAATAAACCTATTAAAAACAAGGGCACTTTAATTCATGAAAATTGACATTTCACTCATTTTCTTCAAAAACTTACCTCTTAATCCTGAATGCCGCTCCAGCGATTCCCCCAGCCGTCGGAAGCCTCTTCATACGTCCGAAATGACGAATCCGGCTTCCTCCAAACACGGCTTTCCCCCCGGGTGCATCATGGCCTGATGCAACGCCGTGATTGGAGGAAGCTGGATTCATCATTTTGGACACGCGAAGAGGGCTTGCAATGGGCGGAGGAAGCGCTGCAGCGACTGACAGGATTAAAAGGTAAGTTTTTGAAGAAAGGGAGTGAAATGTCAATTTTTATGAATTAAAGTGCCCTTGTTTTTATTAGGTTTATTAAAAACCGGGCACTAATTCATCCAAATTGACCTTTACTTAACTAAGGAGATAATGAAAATAGTTTACATTACAATCTTATGCACACTAAACAATTTCTCAGAGGGATTTTAAAAGAGATATTTGAATATAGATTTCGAGATATTTAGACATATATATTAATATACATATCTTTCTAAAAATAGATATATCAGTCCAAAAATCATCACATACATAGAGAAATATTTATTTATTTATAAATAAATAGAACATATTCCATTGCGAAAATATTTTTGCAATATGAAATATTCACATTTTCATGTACACTTTTCAAGGAGAATACATCATGGGCTTTGCACAACAGATTAGGGTTTTTGTGGGGTTTTTTTTATTTGTCTTCTCCATTAGCTTCTATGGGGAACACGTGAAGGTGCACGCTATTTCGCGGTTTGCATTATGCGGCTTAACGTGTGCGCAAAATACGTTATTTTACAACTTGTAATAACTGCGCAACCACAAATGCAAAAAACCCATAACACGTGCATTGTTTTTACAACTGATTTTTCATGCGATTTGTAATCTTGCCCTCTGTGTGTAGATAATGCCAAAGTTTGAATAAATGCACTTGCATTGGAGAACCGGTCTCATCATTCTTTCTTATTATGTGAAGTTATATAGCTCTATAAATAAAATATGTAAATAACCCATAAAATGAAGTAAAGTTACTATTTTTGAGGTATGATAATGAGAACAATTGCATCATACACAAAAAAAGTAAAATACAGTAAAGACACTTGTCTTGCAAAAACACAAACTACATCTTCAGAGCCTTTTCAAATCATTCATAATACGATAATTAAAATGATATTGTTCCAACAGTAATTTTAAATAAATTATTACAAAATTTAAAATAATAAAAATGAGAAAAAATGTAATTAAATGAAATCCCACCTTATTATTACATGCTGTACAATTGTCTATGTTTTATATATGTAAAATTATATTGTGCTTTATATAGAGGTAATCACCAAACAAATCTATGACTCTAATCAAGCATGAAAATATGTAGGGACTGCAGTTTGCGTGGATCAGTATTTTTTAATATGCTTGAAAATGTGAGATTTGAAAGTCTATTAGGCAAAAATGGGGTCTATCTTAGAGCAATGTACTTAATGCTGAGCTCAAAGTTACTGAAAAAAGCTGTGAACCGTGGATTTAGGGAATATAACACCTTCACCAAAGATGTTTTACAAAACAGAAGAGAGCTTGTACACTAATGACTTGATACTCTTCAAAGGCATATAACACTTTTTTCAAAGATTTTCTACTAAACAGAAGAGCTGGTTATGTTATGTACGATTGACTAGATTCTGACCAAAGAAACATAATGCAAACCATCATGTACAGGTAGGGTTCAGTTTCTGAAGAAAATGCTGCAAAATGTTTCTAAAATGAACCATTTATATAATGTAAGCCAATAAGAAGCCAATTCAAGCGCTCAAAATTGACATAAATATGATTGTATATATAAGGACTGATTTACTCATGGCAAATTGGGTTAATAAGCAGCTATAACTCCTGAATAAAAACTAAAGTAGATGACAAGCATAATAATTATAATGATGATTGTTTTGTTTTTTTTTACCTTTTTTCACTGCTCCCTCGCCCATTCCGCTCAATGTCCTGGACCACCCAGACAAAAGGGCTGTGCTATAGAGCATTTGTATCCCGCCCCATGGCCAATCAGAAGTGCTTATTCAATTTTATACAAATAACCTAAGGATTGTCTCACACGTGCACCCTTTTATCCAGTGGTCCGAGTGCGATGACACTGGGAACACAATTAGATACAGCAGTGGCAGGAGTGAGAGCCAGAAGAAAACTATTCACTGCTGGGAATATCAGTGACATCATCATTGGGGTTGGTGCATGTGTAATGTGCTGCAGGGAGACAGACCGAGTGGCCGTACGGCCAGAAAATATTGTTTGGGGGCATGGAAAACATTGTAGAATTTTTAAAAATAGGAAGCAATATTTACTTATTGCCCAACACCAACATATTTTACTATGTCTGCAAATTAATTTAAAATGTATTCTTGTTCTGCATAAAATGTCCCTTTAAAGCTCTGAAATGCATGGTATGAAAAAATATTTGCAATATGTGTTAGCACTTTAAATAAACTCAACCCACAAGAAACATAAGGGTCGTCTCTCAAAATACAAAATGTCAAAACACTGTACTTCAAGAGCAAAGTCTCTTCAATTCCTGTAGAAAAAGATTTCCCAAACAGTTTCAGATACTTATGTACTGCTGGTAATTTATCCTTTGGAAAAGAGTATACATAACGTGCAATGTGTCATTTTCTTATTTCCCACTTTTGGATGTATACAGTGAGTGCTGTAATAGTATGTAGTGCAAAATATCAGTTCTAAAAAACTATTTATTTTAATAGTTGGCCCCAATTTCAAACAAAGAGAGAGATCTTTTGTAAGCACTTTGCACTTTAAGATGGAAAAAAGCACATCTTTGCAGAATATATTCCAAAGAAAATCAACAAGTGAAACTGCTGATAATACCTCTGACCCCCCAGCCAGACCCCGCCGTTTGTAAAGTCCGCAGGAAAAAGGCCCCCTCCGGATGGAGCATTAGATGTGCTACGAGGAACTGCATGTGGAATGGATAATGTAGTAATCTCACGGAACGCCGAGTTCTGAGAGGTAGGTGGCTCAGAGGGACTAAGAGCCTTAGCAGGCTTGTCTCCCTTCTGAGACTTTATAACAGTGTTAGGCATGTGGAAGATAATTGAGTGGGCGGACAAACCACGGCATCCTCACAATATAAACAGGTATGATTTAGTACCGAAGGAGTACCTTCTAACATATCAGAGTCCTCCATAGCTCAGGTTATACCCACAGAAGGACACAAATAAAAATGTTTTTTTATTATAGAAAACTGCACCTTTATACTCCCAATTGGTGGGGCACTCACCACCTCCTAGATCCAGACAGTTAACAGAGGAAACGCTCTCCTCAGGTTCAAGTCTCAGCCAGAATGGATTAAATGAACATAGACCACACCCGGTCACATGGAATGCAAGACAGTACTTCTCCTGTTATTACAAGAAGAGCAAGTAATAGGAGCTGTGCAACACTTTCAAAAACGAAAGTGAAACTTAAACGCGAAACCTGTTTGTTCCAGCCAAAAACACACAGTCCATCAGCCCAGGAAAAAAAAAATCACACAAAGCAGCATGTAAATAATTAATACACTGATGAATTAACCCCAACTGTTCAATAAACCTCCTTCAGAGGATATTAACCTTGGATCCTATCAAGGTATAAAGGAGCCACACTGTGACCCTGTTATAACGTTTTATGTGTAAAAATTGAAACAATCTTAACTTTAGGATCCATGCTGTGGATCAAATGACACAAGAGGAGGGTCAGAGGTATTTCTCCCTCTTATTGACAGTACTTGTGTTTAACTTATACACATTTTTTATACTACAAATTCCATTAAGACTTGTCACTATTAACAAGCCTTTTTTGTTTGGGCATCACAGCGGTATTTTTCAATCCTTATGTTTGGTGATCTATATAAACAATTCTTAATTTTTGAGACTTCTTAAAATTGTGCTTAAGAGGTTTAGCACAGTTAAAATATCACTTAAACAGGAAGCACATACAGCTATTGTTTTGTTTGAGTGTAAAAAGGAAATGTATGCTTACCTGATAAATTGATTTCTTCTAAGATATGACGAGTCCACGGATTCATCCTTACTTGTGGGATATTATCCTCCTGATAACAGGAAGTGGCAAAGAGCACCACAGCAGAGCTGTATATATAGCTCCTCCCTTCTCCCCACTCCCAGTCATTCGACCAAAGGTAAAGGAAGAGAAAAGAAAAGCTAAAAGGTGCAGAGGTGACTGAAGTTTTGAAAACAAAAATATAATCTGTCTAATATGACAGGGAGGGCCGTGGACTCGTCGTATCGTAGAAGAAATCAATTTATCAGGTAAGCATACATTTCCTTTTCTTCTACTAGATACAACGGGTCCCTGGATTCATCCTTACTTGTGGGATACAATACCAAAGCAACAGGACACGGATGAACGGGAGGGACAAGACAGATACCTAAACAGAAGGCACCACTGCTTGAAGAACTTTTCTCCCAAAAATAGCCTCAGAAGAAGCAAAAGTATCAAATTTCTAAAATTTGGAAAACGTATAAAGAGAGGACCAAGTCGCAGTCTTACAAATCTGTTCAACAGAAGCATCGTTTTTAAAAGCCCATGTGGAAGCCACCGCTCTAGTAGAATGAGCTGTAATTTTTTCAGGAGGCTGCTGTCCAGCAGTCTCGTATGCCAAACAGATGATGCTTTTCAGCCAAAAAGAAAGAGAGGTAGCCGTAGCTTTTGACCCCTACGCTTTCCAGAATAAACAACAAATAGAGAAGATGTTTGACGGAAATCCTTGGTTGCTTGTAAATAAAACTTCAAGGCACGAACCACGTCCAAGCTATGTAACAGACGCTCCTTCTTAGAAGAAGGATTAGGACACAGAGAAGGAACAACAATTTCCTGATTAATATTCTTATTTGAAACAATCTTAGGAAGGAACCCAGGTTTAGTACGCAAAACCACCTTATCAGAATGGAATATAAGATAAGGCAAGACACATTGTAACTCAGAAAGCTCAGAAACTCTTTGAGCAAAAGAGATAGCAACTAAAACTAAACTTTCCAAGATAAAAGCTTAATATGTATGGAATGCATGGGTTCAAACGGAACCCCTTGAAGAACATTGAGAACTAAATTCAAACTACCTTGAATGAGAAGGTCCTGTCTCAGTTTCCACGGTGGCAGAGATGACATTTCCACTAGATCTGCATACCAAGTCCTGTGTGGCCACGCAGGCGCTATCACGATTACCGAAGCCCTCTCCTGTTTGATTCGGGAAATCAGACGAGGTAGGAAAGGAAAAGGAGGAAACACATAAGCCAGGTTGAACGACCAAGGTACTGCTAGAGCATCTATCAGTACTGCTTGGGGATCCCTTGATCTGGACCCGTAACAATGAAGTTTGCCATTCTGACGAGATGCCATCAGATCCAATTCCGGTGTGCCCCATTGAAGGATCAATGCCGCAAACACCTCCGGATGGAGCTCCCACTCCCCCGGCTGAAAAGTCTGACGACTTTTTTCCGCTTCCCAGTTCTCTACTCCTGGGATATAGATTGCTGATAGATGGCAAGAGTGAGTCTCTGCCCATCGAATTATCTTGGAAACCTCTATCATCGCTAGAGAAATCTTTGTTCCCCCTTGATGATTGATGTATGCTACAGTCGTGATATTGTCCGACTGGAATCTTATGAATTTGGCCAAAGCCAACTGAGGCCACGCTTGAAGCTCGTTGAATATTGCTCTCATTTCCAGAATATTGATTGGTAGTAGGGACTCCTGAGTCCAAACACCCTGAGCCTTCAGGGAATTTCAGACTGCACCCCAGCCCAAGAGGATGGCGTCCGTCGTCACTATGACCCATGCTGGCCTGCGGAAGCACATTCCCCCGGACAGATGATCCTGTGACAACCACCAAAGAAGAGAGTCTCTTGTCTCTAGATCCAGATTTATCTGAGGAGATAAATCCGCATAATCCAAATTCCACTGTCTGAGCATGCACAGCTGCAGTGGTCTGAGATGTAAGCGAGCAAACGGAACAATGTCCATTGCCGCTACCATTAACCCAATTACCTCCATACACTGCACCACTCATGGCCGAGGAATGGACTGAAGTGTAGTTAGGATCTTTGACTTTCTGACCTCTGTCAGAAATATTTTCATGTCTACCGAGTCTATCAGAGTTCCCAGGAATGGAACTCTTATAAGTGGAACTAGTGAACTCTTTTGTATATTCACCTTCCACCTGTGAGTTCTTAGAAAAGCCAACACGATGTCCATGTGAGATTTGGCTAGATGGTAAGTTGACGCCTGAATCAAAATATCGTCCAGATTGGGCGCCACTGCTATGCCCCGCAGCCTTATAACCGCCAGAAGGGACCCTAGCACCTTTGTGAAGATTCTGGGAGCTGTGGCCAACCCGAAAGGGAGGGCCACAAACTGTTAGTGTATGTCCAAGAAGGCGAACCTGAGAAACTGGTGATTATCTTTGTGGATAGGGATGTGAAGATACGCATCCTTCAAGTTCACGGTAGTCATATATTGACCCTCCTGGATCACTGGTAAAATTGTTCGTATGGTCTCCATCTTGAACGATAGGACTCTGAGAAATTTGTTTAGGCATTTGAGATCTAAAACCAGTCTGAAGGTTCCCTCTTTTTTGGGAACCAAGAACAGATTTGAGTAAAACTCCTGCCCCAGTTTTGGAACTGGGCAGATTACCCCCATGGTATATAGGTCTTCTACACAGCGTAAGAACGCCTCTCTTTTTGTCTGGTCTACAGACAAACGTGAAAGATGAAATCTCCCTCTTGGGAGAAAAATCCATGAATTCTAGTCGATACCCCTGGGTCACGATTTCTAATGCCCAGGGATCCTAAACGTCCCTTGCCCAAGCCTGAGCGAAGAGAGAAAGTCTGCCCCCTACTAGGTCCGGTCCCGGATCGGGGGCTGCTCCTTCATGCTGTCTTGGTAGCAGCAGCGGGCTTCTTGGCCTGTTTAACTTTATTCCAGGTCTGGTTAGGTCTCCAAACTGACTTGGATTGTGCAAAATTCCCTTCCTGCTTTGTGGCGGAGGAGGAAGTAGAGGGCCCACCTTTAAAGTTTCGAAAGGAACAAAAATTATTTTGTTTAACCCTCATTTTAACAGTCTTGTCCTGAGGAAGGGCATGACCTTTACCTCCAGTAATGTTGGATAAGCCTGATGAAACAGTTTGTTGCTGAGAAACGCGTTGCTGCTTGTTTTTAATCTTTCATAAGTAAAGTCTATCTTTTTATACAAACACTTGCTATTGTGTATTATTTGGATCAATCTTGGTCCCATGGACTTTTGCTGATTGCCTCATGTTAAAGCCTTGTCATAGTCTGTTGGGTGACTGTATTGATCCCTTCCTGCCTGATTAGCATCATTGGAGATGCTTCACCAAATGTGAGTATATTTTCTACTATATACATCACTATCCTTTGGGTTCAAACTGTACTAGGCCATATAGGCACCTTTGTGTCTCCTTGTATCTTTATCACAGAATATACTTCTCTATCCAAGAGGTCGGTCTGCTGGGTGACTGTGATAGATCCCAGACTGCTTCCACTGCACTAACTGGAGTGCTTCCAAAATTGTGAGTTTGAATTGGCACAATTAGACTGTATATATTGTGTGGAACAAACAATGTGGCGCATCTGTCTTTTTAATATTTTATAGATCATCTTCATAGGATCCAGGCCGGGTCCTCTACAGATTGCTGCCTCGATTATCTTCAATCCACTTTACAGAGACTTTTGTTATATATATAAAATTCTTTTATTTTTCCCAATAATTTTGTACCAATTGAGATAATAATTTGTATGATATTTTGTATTTCTGTCTGAACTAGCTAGCCTAGACCAGATATCCTACTTATCTCTATATCTACTACATAATTATAAAATCAATCAGACTTGTTAATTGTTTTCTTATCATATATATATATATATATATATATATATATATATATATATATAAAACCTACTTACTCTAGGGCGCCCCCTATCTTATAGAAAAATTCTAAACACATAGAGCATTGACTTTCCTTAATGTCAGACATGTTGAAACAAACTAGTAATAACCACAAAAAGTCTTGTAAACACTTTATTTAGTGGAAAAAAAACAACAATTTGAAAAACGGTACTGCGCCTTTAAGAGTAAAAAAGCGTACAATTTTTCCAAAACTGCTTTAAAATGTTATAATTATCACAATTTTAGCATATATGTGTCTTATCTTGCCAGCTAAGATTGCACCACAAATAAGGTATACTTAACCCTCTATGGAAAAAAACACTACTCAAAAACGTTATGAAAAATAAGATAGCAACCCTTTGCACCTCGCCACAGCACTGCTAAATATTTTATATATATATATATATATATATATATATATATATATATATATATATATATCAACTGCGTATACTTTACCCCAAATAACCAAATCAATGTTTCAGTTTACAGAATTTCTTGTTTCACCTCATATGAATAAAGGTATTGCAATATGGATAATAAAAGGTAGCCCAGAGGGGGATGCTTCCGGGCGGCGGCCATGATGGTCGCTTATTTTAGAGGCTGAGGAGTTGGGCTTATATTTCTGCTGCATATAACTCAACTATGGCACCATATATGATTGTGAGTGATATAATCTACAAATACAGATTCTGCTGAACACTTAGACCTATTTTGATACGCCAACCTTAGTCTTAAGGTACCGGAATGAGGAGGTACGCAGTAGCGGCCTAGAAAGAGCCAGACCATCTAACCCCCCCGGGTTTAACAGCTTATGCAGCTGTCTTTTCTCATCCTAACGCAGGAACCATCTACTATTCCAAAGTAACCACACATAGGAAAATCTGTCCCTAGAGCGGCACACTATATCTGCACTATGGCTATGGAAGCACTTGACAGATGGGAGAGCTCCATAACTCAGGCGATAAGAGACCACTTCCAGAATCTGGAGATAGAGCTATGCAAACTATTGCTAATAGGAGAAGACATGGAGGGCGATCAACTCAAAATCCTGGATCCGCTAACAAGGGGCTACGAAGAAGAGTTTTTGAGTGGCCCGATCATTGCTACCACCACCCGCCCATCTAAGCAAACAGACTACGACGGAGTCCCTAAAAAAGACCACCTCTTCGTGCCGGAGCCCGTTAAGGTGCTGAACAGGCGCCTTTTCCACAACTGAAGACCACATCCGAATGGGTGCTGAAAACCTCCTTTGTTTTCTTAGAAGAGATAACTTATCTCGGCTGTGTAGTGCCGACTCGCCAGGATTGCCAGATGACACAGACGGACTCATTCACCAACATCGCAATCTCTGATCCGGCGCCACGGCAAGGGGAGATAGAATATACCCATTCCCTCACGGCCACACTTAGGACTGGAGGAACTATTACCTGGAACAAATGGCCTTTAAAGGCTTGTATACAAGCCGTGTACCCACTTCATCCACAAAACTTTAGGTACGAGCAGCAGCACTCACCTTTTCTAGGGTTCCGGCATGGTGTGGGATAAAACAAGGGATACTTTGACTTGTCATGCAGGGTTAGGAGCGGCAAGTCCAAAAGCATTATAGTTATAAGCCACCGCAGATCAGCAGTATCCCTTTCAATATCTGAACGGCTAAGAGACTGTTTAACTTGCCACCGTGAAGTCTGCCCTTTGCCTTCCCTGCGTTACAATTTACCCCATGCAAGTCTTTTGGTTTAAGTTTAAGTTTTGTTAAGGGGCCCTATGATACCTCACCGGATCAGCGCTGGTTTGATGTGTCTCGAACTATAATTACTCCATACCACAAGGACTTATTGCAATAACGTTTATTGTCCCCTGGTTGTGACTAAATTTTATATGTTTGGGTGATAATAACAATATGCTGAGAACCAAGTTTAATCAGGCCCCGAGTTTAGTAACAGCCTTTAGGGAGGAGGTAGGGGGGAGGAAGAGAGACAGTGAGAGAAGTAGTGAAGAAAGAAAAAGCCTCTATCTTTCTGATTGCCTTTTTGTCTGAGATTTAAATATTGGCATCTGATCCCCCATACCCACCTACTTGAAAGTTGTCTTCTCTGGTTCTTTTTTCCATTTATCCCCCCTAGATTTAGATATTGATGTTAAGGTATTATGTATAACCCTGACTACTGTCTCTCACTATACCTGTGGTCAACATAATTTTAGCTCATTCCTGTCCCCTAACAGATTACTTAACACTTACACATGAGCGAGTTTATAAATAGATGGACAATGATCGGTTGCTCTATAATAGGCAGGGTGTATATTACTTTAAAAATAGTCAAGTGTGGCCTTAGTAAGCGTATTATTTATTCCCATTACATCCATTACAATGCATAGGTAGGTGGTGATACATCTTACAAGTTTTTATTTTCTGCCTGGAGTCTAAAAAGTTTAGCACCTGTCAGCATCATATCTCTGGATTGTACTCATTTGATCTATACTCATTCCGCCAGGCATCCTAATACATAACTATTGATGCCCCTACGGGCTTTTGATGACAATGTACAACTGCATACTACCCGTTCTCATCCTGTAGTAATATTTTTCATTTTATACTGTACTTTGGCTGCTTGCTTGGAAATGTTAGTGAGATGGCTCCTATATTATTTTTTGTGTCAAACCTATAAACTGGGTTCAAGAGTGGCCCTGCAACTCTTTTCCTTCACACTCCCTGCCCCAATCTAGTTTTTTTACCTGGTTATAAGCGGTCCAAGAGTGGCCGATATGTCTCACTTAGGGGGAATTGTTTTTTCACACTGGTAATAATACCAAAAAAGAAAAGAAAAAAAGAGGTATTGCATTGTACAACTATCCTTTTATTATATAAATTCAAATACTGTGAGTCTTTGTACAATTATTATGTCATGCCTGTTTACGTTTAGATTTATATATATATTTTCTATTGCATGATGCTTGTTCTTGTACATTTCATTCCTCAATAAAAATCTTTAAAATAACAAAAAATTAAAAAAAAAAAAAAAAAAAAAGGTAGCCCAATTTTGCTTATAGTAACTGTGTCCCAATATGGCAGCAAAGTCATCAGTCCAAAAATTTAGCAAACAGACAGCCTCTTCTATTCCTTTGCATGAGATTATATCATGTGATATACCCCACCCATTTTAATTCTAATCATTGGTGAAATTGGTATGATAGGCCCTCGGAGCTTGTCTTTGGATTGGCCCTAGCGGAGCTTGTCTCTGATTCGCTCTGGGATCTGAAAATCTCATAGGCTAGTTGGTTTGGCATATGTTTTAAACAGTCAATTTGTTTGGCTGTCATATCATTTTTAATCCCCTAGGGGGCAGCAGACAATCACAAATGTAGTCTCTATCAAATATTGCTGCAGTTCAATTATCTAACCTATAAAATGTTTATTGTATTTACTATAATTTTCAGTATTAATAAACTTTTCTGGCCAACAAATATGGGACCCTATAGTGTCATTCTCTCTGATTATTGTAATATTAAATATGATTATACTTCTAGTAATCATATTAATAAGCAGCTCACTGTTAACCATCCTTCTTCACAGAATCAAAGCATTTAACATCCTGGCATTGTATTGTATCTTAAATGAATACAGTATATTTCACGTTTCTCATCATTTTCAATGTATGAAAAACCAGATGTAGGTCTGAAATGAAAGCAATAATGTTGTTAAAATGTCAAACATTTATACATCAAACATTTATCCAATGTGGTATCATTCAGATCAATACATATATATCATACACATATATATACACATATATAAATATATATATATATATATATATATATATATATATATATATATATATATATATATATATATATATACACACACACACACACACACACACACACACACATATACATGCTGTCACTATAGCTTCATATGAAGACTTAGTCACAGCATTTCCACATGTCTGTAGGTAACTTGAGTTCAGATGTCTAGAAAAAAATAAAAGAATAGGTTATTAATTGTGAAATAGATTTTAAATTGACTGTATAGCTACTTGTTCAATACAGCAGACATTTATCCAATATAGTATTAGTTTCAGATGAATACACACACATATACAGTGGGGCAAAAAAGTATTTAGTCAGCCCCCAATTCTGTAAGTTCTCCCACTTAAGAAGATGAGAGAGGCCTGCAATTTTCATCATAGGTATACCTCATCTATGAGAGACAAAATGTGGAAACAAATCCAGACAATCACAAATTTGGAAATAATTTATTTGCATATTATGGTGGAAAATAAGTATTTGGTCAATATCAAAAGTTCATCTCAATACTTTGTTATATATACTTTGTTGGCAATGACAGAGGTAAAACGTTTTCTGTAAGTCTTCACAAGGTTGTCACACACTGTTGCTGGTATGTTGGCCCATTCCTGCATGCAGATCTCCTCTAGAGCAGTGATGTTTTGGGGCTATCGCTAGGCAACACAGACTTTCAACTCCTTCTAAAGGTTTTCTATGGGGTTGAGATCTTGAGACTGGCTTGGCCACTCCAGGACCTTGAAATGCTTCTTTCGAAGCCACTCCTTCATTGCCCAGGCGGTGTGTTTGGGATCATTGTCATGCTGAAAGACCCAGCCACGTTTCATCTTCAATGCCCTTGCTGATGGAAGGAGGTTTGCACTCAAAATCTCACGATACATGGCCCCATTCATTCTTTCATGTACACGGATCAGTCGTCATGTTCCCTTTGCAGAGAAACAGCCCCAAAGCATGATGTTGCCACCCCCATGCTTCACAGTAGGTACGGTGTTCTTTGGTTGCAACTCAGCATTCTCTCTCCTCCAAACACAAGGAGTTGTGTTTCTACCAAACAGTTCTACTTTGGTTTCATCTGACCATATGACATTCTCCCAATCCACTTCTGGATCATCCAAATGTTCTCTAGCATACTTCAGATGGGCCCGGACATGTACTGGCTTAAGCAGGGGGACACATCTGGCACTGCAGGATCTGAGTCCCTGGCGGCATAGTGTGTTACTGATGGTAGCCTTTGTTACGTTGGTCCCAGCTCTCTGCAGGTCATTCACTAGGTCCCCCTGTGTGGTTCTGGGATGCTTGCTCACCGTTCTTGTGATCATTTTGACCCCACGGGGTGAGATCTTGCGTGGAGCCCCAGATCGAGGGAGATTATCAGTGGTCTTGTATGTCTTCCATTTTCTAATTATTGCTCCCACAGTTGATTTCTTCACACCAAGCTGCTTGCCTATTGCAGATTCAGTCTTCCCAGCCTGGAGCAGGTCTACAATTTTGTTTCTGGTGTCCTTCGACAGCTCTTTGGTCTTCACCATAGTGGAGTTTGGAGTGTGACTGTTTGAGGTTGTGGACAGGTGTCTTTTATACTGATAACAAGATCAAACAGGTGCCATTAATACAGGTAATGAGTGGAGGACAGAGGAGCCTCTTAAAGAAGAAGACACAGGTTTGTGCGAGACAGAAATCTTGCTTGTTTGTAGTTGACCAAATACTTATTTTCCACCATAATATGCAAATAAATTCTTTCCAAATCTGGATTGTCTGGATTTGTTTCCACATTTTGTCCATCATAGTTGAGGTATACTTATGATGAAAATTACAGGCCTCTCTCATCTTCTTAAGAGGGAGAACTTGCACAATTAGTGGCTGACTAAATACTTTTTTGCCCCACTGTGTGTGTGTGTGTGTGTGTATATATATATATATATATATATCCTATACTATAAAAGGCCAAGTGTGTTTGTCCGAAGCTGTCATGCGCAGTAGAGACAGCATGAGGACAAACACACCTGGCCTAAGTCCCTAACTGTTCTGCCGACTGCGCCGAACAGAAGTGGGCGTGGCTGAGCATGAAGGGGGTGGAGCCTAACGCGAAGGCCAGTGAAGGGGCGGAGCCTAGCGTGAAGGCCCGTGAAGGGCCGTGGAGAGAGCTCAAACAGCTCAAGAAAGGGTGGAGAGATGTGAAGAGATGTGGGGAGAGGGGGGGAGATGTGGAGTGAGGGGGAAGATGTGGAGAGAAGGGAGAGATGTGGAGATATGTGGGGAGAGGGGGGAGATGTGGAGAGAGGGGGGAGGTGTGGAGAGAGAGGAGAGATGTGGGGAGATGTGGAGAAAGGGGGGAGATGTGGAGAGAGGGGGAGATGTGGAGAGAGGGGAGAGATGTGGAGAGAGGGGAGAGATGTGGAGAGATGTGGGGAGATGTGGGGAGAGGGGGGAGATGTGGAGTGAGGGGGGAGATGTGGAGTGAGGGGGGAGATGTGGAGTGAGGGGGAGATGTGGAGAGAGGGGAGAGATGTGGGGAGATGTGGAGAGAGGGGGGAGATGTGGAGAGAGGGGGGAGATGTGGGGAGAGGGGGGAGATGTGGGGAGAGGGGGGAGATGTGGAGAGAGGGGGGAGAGAGAGACAGAGAGAGGAGAGAGAGAGAGGAGAGAGAGAATGAGAGAGAGAGGGGGAGAGAGAGAGAGGGGGGGAGAGAGAGAGAGGGGGGGGGGAGAGGGAGAGAGAGAGAGAGGGGGGGGAGAGGGAGAGAGAGACAGAGGGAGAGAGATAGAGAGAGAGGGGAGAGAGAAAGAGGGGAGATGTGGACAGAAAAAGAGAGAGGGGGGAGATAGAGAGAGAGGGGAGTGAGAGAGACAGAGGGGAGAGAGAGAGAGAGAGGGGAGAGAGAGAGAGAGACAGAGGGGGGAGAGAGAGGAGGAGAGAGAGAGGAGAGAGAGAGGGGGAGCGAGAGGGGAGAGAGAGAGGGGGGAGAGAGAGGGGAGAGAGATAGAGAGGCAAGAGAGAGAGGAGAGACAGAGGGGGGAGAGAGAGAGGAGAGAGAGGGGGAGAGAGAGAGAGAGAGAGAGAGAGAGAGAGGGAGAGAGAGAGAGAGAGGGGGGAGGGGGAGAGAGGAGAGAGACAGGGAGAGAGAGAGGGGAGAGAGAGAGAGAGGGGGGAGAGAGAGAGAGGGGGGAGAGGGAGGGGGGAGAGAGAGAGAGATAGAGGGGAGAGAGAGAGACAGTGAGAGGGGAGAGAGAAGGGGAGAGAGAAAGAGAGAGGCGAGAGAGGGGGGAGAGAGAGAGGGATAGAGGGGAGAGAGAGAGAGGAGAGAGACAGAGAGAGGGGAGAGAGAAAGAGAGAGGCGAGAGAGAGAGGAGGCGAGAGAGAGGGGGGAGAGAGAGAGATAGAGGGGAGAGAGAGAGAGAGAGAGAGAGGGGTGAGATAGAGAGAGAGAGGGGTGAGATAGAGAGAGGGGAGAGAGAGAGAGAGAGGGGGGAGAGAGATAGGGGAGCGAGAGAGAGAGAGGGGAGCGAGAGAGAGAGAGGGGGAGAGAGTGCAAAAGAGAGGGGGGAGAGAGAGAAAGCAAAAGAGAGTGGGAGGGAGAGAACACCAGGGGTGGGACCACTGTACTGCGAAAAATGGCCCGTGTGAACGGGCTTTAGGACCAGTATATTTATATATATATATATATATTTTAATATGATCTGTGTATTTTAAATTATTATGAAGATTTAGGCACAGCAATCCCAAATGTCTGTAGGTAAACATGAGTTCAGCTGCCTTATGTGTATTTAGTTGGCTCAGGGGCAATAACAGGGTTGTGCTAATTACTATATTTCTGGCTGTAGTGATGCATATCTTCCACCAAAATTGGTTTTACTTCCTCTGTATTGAGCAGTGAGGGGGGGGGGGGGGGTCTGTAAATGTATTATCCATTTTGGGCAGGAAACTCCATATATGGACATACACATCTGAGGGTTTCAAAATGTTAATATTTATTTTGAAGTGGCCCACTGGCCTAACCTTATACAAAGGTCTAAACCTTTTGTTCTTCCTGTGTAACCAAGAAGAAGTGGGGGTTGGTCTGCCATGGCTTACAGCCCACACAATTTATGTCAAATTAGATTTTACAATACATCTGTAGTTTATTTAATGTTACTCACAGATACCCTGACAAGAAATATGTACATTTCTAGTCTGGTCTACCTCATATATGCTAAAGATTACATAAAACTCATTTTTTTAATTTCAGAATTCAAACAGAAAATACAATTTTAAACAACTTTGCATTATTCTTCTATTTTCAAATTTGCTTCATTCTCTTGATCCTTCAAAGAGCGTCAATACGCTACTGGAAGCTAGCTGATCACATCTAGTCAGCTAATCACAAAAGACAAATTTGAGCAGGCACCAATCACTAACTAACTTCCACTGGCGTGGGATATGTACATATTCTTTTTCAACAACAGATACCAAGAGAATAAAGTACATTTGAAAAAAAAAGTGAAGATTAATCATGGAAGATTAATTTTTACTTTCCTATCCCTTTAAATATTGCTCTTACTTCTTCACTAGCAATGCTAGTATTAATAAACCAAACATGTTCTAGAATAATTCTAAATATTTCATTTTACATTTTATAACCTCTGAATTAACAAAATTCAGAGGTGTGCCATGTTGACTTATTGCAATAGCTACTATCTTCTATTTCAGCGAACAAAAGTGTTTTGTAGCCTTCACACAGTTGCAGTACATATATTTTATTAAACATGTAACATTCTCTGGATTGCTTTTGAAAGAAGTGGGCTAAATGTCTTAGTCGCTTCAGTTTTCTATCAATGTATAATTAATTGAGCAAGAGATTACAACAAAAAAAATGATAAGATGAGATATTTGTGTTATGTAGATATGGGTTCTTCAGCCATGATGATGAATATTCTTATCACATATCTTATGAAAGACAATATTTTCTCAGTAGAATAAGTATTCTGCAGTTGTAACACTGGGTAGATATCACACATTTATCCACACATGAAGGAGACTTCATTTATTATGAGGTTGTCTAATAGAAACTGTAAAGTGAGATTTTCCATGACTCATATGAAGAGCATTAAAACTGTCAGTGGCGTCACTAGGGGGGGGGGGGGGGTCCGCACCCGGGTGACACCCACCAGGGGGTGACACCAAAAAGAAAAATTTTATTTATTTTTTTTTAAAAAAATTTTTATTGAAATTCAAAGAAATACAATGTTGAGATGCATGGATTTTTTTTATTAGAGGGGCTGGCATTTGTGAACATTGGTGGGACTGGGGAAGATGTAGACACACAATTTTTTTGCCCCTTGAGCCAGTGCTGCAATTTCAATAAATAGTTTTCCCGGCTGCTTTTGCTTGTTTGTACTTTGCTTCTCCCCTGCCCAATTTCGCTATGAATGTTGTGGGCATGCCGTGGGGCTTGCAAAGTTGCGCTGCTAGCCTAAACCTGCCTGCCTATCTGTGCTCACTGCTCAGTGACATGTGGAGCAGTGGAGTCACTCACTGCTGTGCTGTCTCTCTAAACGGGAACTGGCAAATCATGAGGGGATGCCTGGCACCTGACCGCATGACTGTTTGACACTGTCTTTAAAGTGAAGGAGCCACGTATGATGCCCACCAGACCATTACGGTTATGGTACACTAAGTGCACACTGAACAGGTAGTAGGGCGGGCGGGGGTCTGGGGTTGGGCAGAGTGCAGAGGTGATTGGCCATAAGAAGCGGTAGGCACACGGCCCGGGGCTGTGCACTGACAGACTTGGAACATAGTCAGAGAGCAGAATTTTCATAGTTTGCACCTAAAACTTTTCTTTAGTGATTTATTTTTAGAGTGCTCTGTTTATCTTTCATTTGATGCTCTGCTGAGCCAGGGAGCAGCTCTAGGCATGAGCTTTATAATTAATGCAGTGCAGTTTACATATTTTGTATGTGTGTGTCTGAGTTTTTGTGTGTGTGTGTGTGTGTCTCAGCGTTTTTGTGTGTGTGTTTTTGTGTGTGTGTCTGAGTGTGTTTCCGAGTGTTTGTGTGTGCATCTGAGTATGTTTTAAGTGTGTCTGAGTGTTTGTATGTGTGTTTGCCTGTGTTTTTGTGTGTGTCTGCTTTCTGGGAGGGGGGGTGACACCATAACTTACCGCACCGGGTGACACCAACCCTAGTGACGCCACTGAAAACTGTGACAAAAGATGGAGTAAATTATGTGAATACACTAACATTCCAAATTCATTCATTTCTGTATTTACTGTAAATGGAGGGAATATTCTGCATCACACTGTTTCTATGTTCAACTTAATTAGCCTTTAAAATGTTGAACAGATGTCTTTGCTTTTTAAAAACAAGCCACAATAAAAAACAAGAGACATCAAGAGACTTGAATGTTTGAAAACTGCATTAAATATGTTTCATTGTGACCTTTATTGCCGTCACTTAATTCATTTAAAATTAGGATTCCCCGCCCAAAAAAAAAACAAAAAACATGACAGCAAGAAACAAAAAAAAAGGTAGATGTGCAAATGTAACTGTGACATAAAACATGGATAGAAATCAAGTGTATATAATGCTTGTTTCTGCCATGTGAGACAGTGTTTTCATGTCACAGGTTTATGCCTTCTTTTGCATCACTATTCTCGTGCTCTTTCTTTTTTTCTACATACAAATGAAGACAACAAACTGCCTTCATGCGGTCTTTGGAGCTGGGGTAGAATTATCAGACTGTTTTTTGTTTTTTAACACAACAAAGTTAAATAAATGCACTTTAAACTAGAAAGTAGTGTATACTGTCTTCTATGAGAGGGATCCCCAACCCCCGGGACATGGACCGGTACCAGTCTGTGGCCTGATAGGAACCGGGCCGCACAGCAGGACATGAGCGGCAGGCGAGCGAGCAAAGCTTCATCTGTATTTACAGCCGTTCCCCATCAATCGTATTAGTGCTTGAGCTCCGCCTCCAGTCAGATTAGCGGCGGCATTAGATTCTCATAGGAGCTCGAACCCTACTGTAAACTGTGCATGCAAGGGATCTAGTTTTGCACTCTTTATGAGAATCTAATGCCTGATGATCTGAGGTGGAGCTACAGTTTTGGTAAGCCCACAAGCTAATCCTAGCCAGAATGAGTAAAAAACACATGTCACTGGAAAGCTTCTTTGAAAAGGGTTAAAGACCCAATGATGAGACAGCAGAAGACTCTAAGACTGGCAACAAAAAGAAAGCTGCATTTAAAAGAAAATATCAAGAGTCCTACTTAAATTACGTGTTCATTGAAACAGGTGATTCTCATTCTCCACGCCCGCTTTGTATAATATGGGCAACCGGCTATCCAACAAAGCCATGAAACCTTCAAAACTGCTTCGCCACATGGAGACCAAGCACCCTGCATTAAAAGACAAGCCTTATGAGTTTTTCAAAAGAAAAAAAACTTGTACACGAAGAACACAAGCAACAATTGAAGGCTATCACTTTGTCAAATGTGTCTGCACTGAGTGCATCACTCTTAGTGGCTAACTGCATTGCTAAAGCTAAGACTTACTATTGTTGAAGAAATTATGCTGCATGGTGCTAAGGACATTTGTCGTGAACTTTTAGGAGAGGCTTCAGTTCAAAAGGTGGCATGTGTTCCTCTTTCAGCTAGTACTATAACTAGACAAATTTATGAAATAGCAGAGGATATTGATGCACACAGAGTAGACGATTCTACCGATGTTGACAACAAGGCAACAATGCTTGTTTTTGTGCAATATATTTTTCAGGAGGATGTGCATGAGGATATGTTACGTGCACTTTTGTTGCCAACTAATACCACAGCTGAGGAACTATTCAAGTCTTTGAATGATAGCATATCAGGAAAACTGAATTGGTCATTTTGTGTCTCTATATGCACGGACGGAGCTCTGTGAGGAGATGGACGCAGAGCATACACGTCTTGTCTTATACAAAGCTACGAGAGCCGCTAAAGAGATTTATTTTTGAAAAACAGTCACCGCTAGCAGCACACTTCAGTGACACAGAATGTGTTGCAAAACTTCCTTACTTGTGTGACATATTCAACCTGCTCAACTAACTTAAAGGGCCATAATACCCAAATGTTGAAACACTTAAAAGTGATGCAGCATAGCTGTAAAAAGATGACTAGAAAATATCACCTGAACATCTCTATGTAAAAAAGAAAGATATTTTAACTCAAAAGTTCCACAGTAGCCACATTCCATTGTAAAGGACTTCTAAGCAGCATATTAGTATGTCTGTCCTGGGACAGCTTAGGGTTTGAGCCTCGTGCACTCTCATATTATTTCCCAATTCAGATTAGGGAAGTTTACAATGAAATCTCATGAGAGTTAAGTGAAATCTCATGAGATCACAGTAAAAGAGTTCATGACCTCAGCACTGCTGATGCTGATTGGCTGCTGTTCATTTCTTTTTACCTGCAGCTGGGAGCAGCTGAGTATAACTTTTTACACAGAACTTACTCTGCTGAGCTGAGGAGATTGTGTGGTAAAATATCTTCCTTTTTTACATAGAGATGCTCAGGTGATATTTTACTGTCAGCTTTTTACAGTTATACTGCATCAGTTTCAAGTGATTTAGCATATGAGTATTATGTCCCTTTAAACTTTCACTTCAGGGGAGAATGTCAACTGTGTTCAAGTCAGCAGATAAAGTGGATGCATTCAAAGCTAAATTGTAATTACGGGGGTGACGAGTGAACATTGGGATTTTTGACATGTCTCAAACAGCAGAGATTTTGAAGGAGCCAGGGCCTTCTTTCTCCCAGCTGGTGCATGATCACCTATCTCAGCTTTCAAGAGTTTGAGCATTTCTTCACAACCACAAAAGACCCCTGAACTGGGAATGGATGGATTTGAGATCCATTTGTGAATAAGCCAGGTGAATCGACTTTGTCCATCCTAGAAGAGGATCAACTGCTTGAAATTACAAAAGGACGGTGGCCTTAAAAGTATGTTTGAGGGGGGTGGAGCCAACAGGCAAAGTGGTAGGACGCATACTGACAGAGCTCCTGATCCTCACCTTTGTAAAAACAAAATTTATGCTTACCTGATAAATTTCTTTCTCTTGTGGTGTATCCAGTCCACGGTTCATCCATTACTTGTGGGATATTCTCCTTCCCAATAGGAAGTTGCAAGAGGACACCCACAGAAGAGCTGTCTATATAGCTCCTCCCCTAACTGCCACCCCCATTCATTCGACCGAAGACAAGCAAGAAAAAGGAGAAACTATAGGGTGCAGTGGTGACTGTAGTTTAAAAATAAAAAACACCTGCCTTAAAGTGACAGGGCGGGCCGTGGACTGGATACACCACAAGAGAAAGAAATTTATCAGGTAAGCATAAAATTTGTTTTCTCTTGTAAGGTGTATCCAGTCCACGGGTTCATTCATTACTTGTGGGATACCAATACCAAAGCTTTAGGACACGGATGAAGGCAGGGACAAGGCAGGAACTTAAACGGAAGGCACCACTGCCTGCAAAACCTTTCTCCCAAAAATAGCCTCCGAGGAAGCAAAAGTATCAAATTTGTAGAATTTAGAAAAAGTATGAAGCGAAGACCAAGTCGCCGCATTACAAATCTGTTCAACAGAGGCCTCATGTTTAAAAGCCCATGTGGAAGCTACCGCTCTAGTGGAATGAGCTGTAATTCTTTCAGGAGGCTGCTGGCCAGCAGTCTCATAAGCTACACGGATTATGCTTCTCAGACAAAAAGAAAGAGAAGATGCTGAAGCCTTCTGGCCTCTCCTCTGTCCAGAGTAGACAACAAACAATGCAGATGTTTGACGAAAATCCTTAGTAGCTTGTAAATAAAACTTTAAAGCACGAACCACGTCAAGATTGTGTAATAGACATTCCTTCTTTTAAGAAGGATTAGGACACAGTGACGGAACAACAATCTCCTGATTGATATTCTTATTAGATACCACCTTAGGAAGAAACCCAGGTTTGGTACGCAAAACTACCTTATCTGCATGGAAATCAGATAAGGGGAATCACAATGTAAGGCAGATAACTCTGAAACTCTTCGAGCTGAAGAGATAGCTACCAAAAACAGAACTTTCCAAGATAAAAGATTGATATCTATGGAATGCAGAGGATCAAACAGAACCCCTTGAAGAACTTTAAGATCTAAATTTAAACTCCATGGTGGAGCAACAGGTTTAAACACAGGCTTGATTCTAACTAAAGCCTGATAAAACGCCTGAATGTCTGGAACATCTGCCAGACGCTTGTGCAAAAGAATAGACAGAGCAGAAATCTGTCCCTTTAAGGAACTAGCTGACAATCCCTTCTACAATCCTTCTTGGAGAAAGGATAATATCCTAGGAATCCTGACTTTACTCCATGAGTAACCATTGGATTCACACCAATGAAGATATTTACACCATATCTTATGTTAGATTTCCCTGTTGACAGGCTTTCGAGCCTGAATTAAGGTATCAATGACCGACTCGGAGAAACCACGTTTTGATAAAATCAAGCGTTCAATCTCCAAGCAGTCAGCCGCAGAGAAATTAGATTTGGATGTTTGAATGGACCTTGAAGGTCCTGTCTCAGCGGCAGAGTCCATGGTGGAAGTGATGACATGTCCACCAGATCTGCATACCAAGTCCTGCGTGGCCACCCAGGTGCTATCAAAATCACTGAAGCTCTATCCTGCTTGATCTTGGCAATCAGACGAGGGAGGAGAGGAAATGGTGGGAACACATAAGCCAGGCTGAAGGACCAGGGCACTGCTAGAGCATCTATCAGCGTTGCCTGGGGATCCCTTGACCTGGACCCGTAACAAGGAAGCTTGGCGTTCTGACGAGACGCCATCAGATCCAGTTCTGGTTTGCCCCATAGTTGAATCAGCTGGGCAAATACCTCCGGATGGAGCTCCCACTCCCTCGGATGAAAAGTCTGCCGACTTAGAAAATCCGCCTCCCAGTTCTCTACTCCTGGGATATGGATAGCTGAGAGATGGCAAGAGTGAACCTCTGCCCATAGAATTATCTTTGAAACCTCCAACATTGCCAGGGGGCTTCTTGTTCCCCTCCGATGGTTGATATAGGCTACAGTCGTGATATTGTCCGACTGAAATCTGATGAACCTGACCGCAGCAAGCTGAGGCCAAGCCTGAAGAGCATTGAATATCGCTCTCAGTTCCAGAATGCTTATCGGAAGGAGGGCTTCCTCCTGAGTCCACGAACCCTGAGCCTTCAGGGAGTTCCAGACCGCGCCCCAGCCCAGAAGGCTGGCATCTTTTGTCACTATAGTCCACTCTGGCCTGCGGAAACTCATTCCCCTGGCCAGATGGACCCGAGATAACCACCAGAGAAGAGAATCCCTGGTCTCTTGATCCAGATTTAGCAGAGGGGACAAATCTGTGTAGTCCCCATTCCACTGATTGAGCATGCAAAGTTGCAGTGGTCTGAGATGTAGGCGGGCAAACGGAAATATGTCCATTGCCGCTACCATAAGGCCGATTACTTCCATACACTGAGCCACTGACGGCCGAGAAGAGGAATGAAGAGCACGGCAGGAAGTTAGAAGCTTTGATAACCTGACCCCTGTCAGAAAATTTTTCATTTATACTGAATCTATCAGTGTTCCTAGGAAGGAAACTCTTGTGAGAGGGGAGAGAGAACTATTTTCTTTGTTCACCTTCCACCCGTG
Source organism: Bombina bombina (assembly GCF_027579735.1). Classification (NCBI taxonomy): domain Eukaryota; kingdom Metazoa; phylum Chordata; class Amphibia; order Anura; family Bombinatoridae; genus Bombina; species Bombina bombina. Next base: position 133,301,830 of record NC_069504.1, on the reverse strand, counting down.
AGACCTCAGAAAGGCCAGAACAATGTCCGTATGGGACTTGGCGATTTGAAAAGTTGACGCCTGTATCAGAATGTCGTCTAGGTAAGGAGCCACTGCTATGCCCCGTGGCCTTAGAACCGCCAGTAGGGACCCTAGAACCTTCGTAAAGATTCTTGGTGCCATGGCTAACCCGAAGGGAAGAGCCACAAACTGGTAATGCCTGTCTAGGAAGGCGAACCTGAGGAACTGATGATGATCTCTGTGAATCGGAATGTGGAGATAAGCATCCTTCAAGTCCACGGTAGTCATATATTGACCCTCCTGGATCATAGGGAGGATGGTTCGGATAGTCTCCATCTTGAAGGATGGGACCCTGAGAAATATGTTTAGGATCATGAGATCCAAGATTGGTCTGAAAGTTCCCTCTTTTTTGGGAACTATAAACAGATTTGAATAGAATCCATGCCCCTTTTCCTCCCTTGGAACTGGGTGGATCACTCCCATAACCAGTAGGTCTTGAACACAACGTAAGAATGCCTCTCTCTTTATCTGGTTTACAGATAATTGTGAGATGAAATCTCCCCTTTGGAGATGAAGCGTTGAAGTCCAGAAGATATCCCTGGGAAACAATCTCTAATGCCCAGGGATCCTGGACGTCTCTTGCCCAAGCCTGGGCGAAGAGAGAAAGTCTGCCCCTACTAGATCCGGTCCAGGATCGGGGGCTACTCCTTCATGCTGTCTTAGAGGCAGCCGCAGGTTTCTTGGCCTGCTTCCCCTTGTTCCAAGCCTGGTTAGGTCTCCAGACTGGTTTGGCCTGGGCGAGATTTCCCTCTTGTTTTGCATTAGAGGAAACTGAAGCTGCGCCACTCTTGAAGTTTCGAAAGGAACGACAATTATTCTGTTTGGTCCTTAACTTATTGGACCTATCCTGAGGAAGGGCGTGACCTTTTCCTCCAGTAATATCAGAAATGATCTCCTTCAGACCAGGCCAGAATAGGGTCTGTCCCTTGAAGGGGATGTTAAGAAGCTTAGACTTTGAAGTAACATCTGCTGACCAGGACTTAAGCCATAGCGCCCTAAGCGCCAAAATGGCAAAACCTGAATTTTTAGCCGTTAGCTTGGCTAAATGAAAAATGGCGTCAGAAATAAAGGAGTTAGCTAACTTAAGAGCTTTAATCCTGTCTAGAATATCTTCTAGCGGGGTCTCCACCTGTAGAGCCTCCTCAAGAGACTCAAACCAAAAAGCTGCTGCAGCAGTAACTGGAGCAATGCATGCAAGAGGCTGGAGAATAAAACCTTGATGTATAAAAATTTTCTTAAGGAGACCCTCCAATTTTTTATCCATAGGATCTAGGAAAGCACAACTGTCCTCGATGGGGATAGTTGTACACTTAGCTAGGGTAGAGACTGCTCCCTCCACCTTAGGGACCGTCTGCCACGAGTCCCGAATGGCGGCATCTATTGGAAACATCTTTTTGAAAGCAGGAGGGGGAGAGAACGGCACACCTGGTCTATCCCATTCCTTAGTAATAATTTCCGAAAACTCTTAGGGACTGGAAAAACATCAGTGTAAACAGGTACTGCAAAGAATTAGTCCATTTTACACAATTTCTCTGGAACCACAATGGGGTCACAGTCATCCAGAGTCGCTAAAACCTCCCTAAGCAATAAGCGGAGGTGTTCAAGCTTAAATTTAAACTCTGTCATTTCAGAATCAGACTGAAGTAATGCCTTCCCTGAGTCTGAAAAGTCACCCACAGATAGAAGCTCACCTGCCTCGGCTACTGAGCATTGTGAGGGTATATCGGACACAGGTATTAAAGCGTCAGAAAGCTCTGTATTAGTTCTAGCCCCAGAGCTGTCTCGCTATCCTTGTAGCCCTGGCAGTTTGGAGAATACCTCTGAGAGGGTAGCATTCATAACTGCCGCCATGTCCTGTAAGGTAAAAGAATTAGACGCGCTAGATGTACTTGGTGTCACTTGAGCGGGAGTTATAGGTTCTGACACATGGGGAGAGTTAGATGGCATAATCTCCCTCTTTTCAGTCAGAGAATCCCCTGGAGATACATTTTTAAGCGCCATAATATGGTCTTTATAGTTTATAGAAATTTCAGTACATTTGGTACACATTCTAAGAGGGGGTTCCACCATGGCTTCCAAACATATTGAACAAGGAGTTTCCTCTATGTCAGACATGTTTAAAAGACTAGTAATGAGACAAGCAAGCTTGGAAAACACTTTAATAAATGTGAAACAGTAATTAAACAAAACGTTACTGTGCCTTTAAGAGAAAAAAAAACTAGCACTTAAACTGCAAAACAGTGTAAAAATACAGTAAAGTCTTTGGAATTTTTACAGTGTGTGAAAGGGACTAAAGCAACATTGCACCCACTTGCAAATGGATGATTAACCCCTTAGGCCCCAAACTGGATTGAAAAACGTTAAAAAAATGTTCGAAGTCAATTGAGCACCTTGCCACAGCTCTGCTGAGGCTCCTACCTGCCCTTAAATACGATTTTGTGCAGAAATAACCCCTTTGAAATGGTCCTCAGATGCCAGAGGACTCCTCTAGGGAAGCTGGATGTCTCAGTCTGAATTAAAACTGCGCAGTTAGAGCTCTAAAATAGGCCCCTCCCACCATGTACTGGATGTCAGAGGGGCCTTAAGAAAATACTCCTAGGAGTATCTGACTAGCCATGTGGAAACTAGGCCCCAAATAAAGACTTATCTCCCTCAGAGAAAAAACGTCCTATTTATGAAGTCATGTAAACATTTTGTCACCAAGTAATATGAATATTAACATGAGTATTACCCCGTTATGTAAGCGTGATCCCAGTCGCTGTTAAATGACTGCATCAGGCTTACCTCAAATACACAAGGCTCTGTCAGCATTTTCTAGAACTCATTCATCTCTCTAGAAATAAAAATACTGAACATACCTCAAAGCAGGTAAACTGCAGGCCGTTCCCCCAAATGAAGTTTTCCCATATTCATCAGTTATGTGTGAGAACAGCAATGGACCTTAGTTACAAACCTCTAAGATCATCAAACCTACAGGCAGAATTCTTCTTCTAATTTCTGCCTGAGAGTAAAACAGTACCGTTTAAAAATAACAAACTCTTGATTGAAGGTAAAACTACACTAAGTCACCACATATCTCTTGATACTTCCTTTCTTGTCGAGAGTTGCAAGAGAATGACTGGGGGTGGCAGTTAGGGGAGGAGCTATATAGACAGCTCTGCTGTGGGTGTCCTCTTGCAACTTCCTGTTGGGAAGGAGAATATCCCACAAGTAATGGATGAACCCGTGGACTGGATACACCTTGCAAGAGAAATATCATTATTTGAAAGGAAGCAACCTATTAATCGCTATTCTTAGAGATATAAGCTTATATACTACAGGAGAATATAGCTGTAATATAAATATCATATTGCTTTCAGAGACCAACACTGCAATTCCCCGCAAAAGGAGCAATGGCCTTGATAAGCTACTGCCTCAATTAACGCTAACTCCAACCGTCTTCCTCTGTCACAATCTGAAGGATCTTGTGTATGAAAGACCGGAGAACAAGCCATCACTCAAGGGATAGCTCTCTGCAGTGGCGCGAATCGCCATCTTGGATCACGGATGCTTCACTAACTGTGAGTCACTTCACATACAACTTAAAGTCCTCCGCTCTAAGTCAAATCAACAGCTACCCCCCCCCCCGGTTCACCGGGGTATTACCAAGCAATTTGTTCATACTGTTTCAACTAGCACATGCACACATATCACACAGCATGTCACGGCTCACTATGAAGATGTTTCTTCTTAACAAGATATGCGGTGTATTCCCCCAGCTTGACAGCCAGGAACACTCTCTTATACGGGAGATAAGAGCTGCTGTTAGCCCTACTCAGCGTAACTTGAAAGTCACTAAAAAGGAGAAGTTTAGTAGCTCGAACACCACTATTTCAGCAACCCAGACACATTATGATGTCCAACTTAGGGAAATCTATGGGACGGTAGCATATGCAGCTATCCATTGTAGTGGAAACGTATGGAACACTGTTGTAGCACAACCCCTGGAAAGTTTGAATCATTGTGCTGTCCTTCCCTCAGCACAGGGACATTGGTTGTTGCTCTTTTGTACACCTGAGGAGCCTGAATTTACCACTCAAAATATTTACTGTGTAGAAACTCAGTTTGGCACAATAAGGTTTCTATTTCCAGTAAAGTTTGGCCACAACATGGAGTGAAAACTTGGCTGAAGATAGGAATAGGATCATCTCTAGGTCCCAAGATCAGTTGGGAAGTCATGGCTAACTGATCACTTGACCAAGATACTTTGAGTTTCTAGACGATCTTGCTGTCTTTAGATTTATACCCTGAATCTCTCATTAAAAGATGGTTTATTCCTTTGTAATTATAGATTATGTGATATATTGTGTACCTTTTTATCTTACTCATCAGATGTTAACTGTCCATATACTAGCTAAACATTTTATAGAGACCCCACATTTATTATGTATGCTTTATCTTTCTGTATGCAGAAATAGTACTGTAACCTAGTTTAATAGATTTGGGTACATTTGAATATTAATCCCAGATAGAAAGTAGCTCCATTATATGGATTATTGAGGTTATCAAGCCCCTCTCTCCCTCTTAGCCGGCAAGGGAGGAGAGAGATCAGCCTGAAGCTAAATAAATCAGAGATTCCTAAATCTTAAATACTGCAATCTCATCTGACTAGCCCAATGTATAAAAAACATAATTTATGTAAGAACTTACCTGATAAATTCATTTCTTTCATATTAGCAAGAGTCCATGAGCTAGTGACGTATGGGATATACATTCCTACCAGGAGGGGCAAAGTTTCCCAAACCTTAAAATGCCTATAAATACACCCCTCACCACACCCACAATTCAGTTTAATGAATAGCCAAGAAGTGGGGTGATAAGAAAAAAGTGCGAAAGCATATAAAATAAGGAATTGGAATAATTGTGCTTTAAACAAAAAAATCATAACCACCACAAAAAAGGGCGGGCCTCATGGACTCTTGCTAATATGAAAGAAATGAATTTATCAGTTAAGTTCTTACATAAATTATGTTTTCTTTCATGTAATTAGCAAGAGTCCATGAGCTAGTGACGTATGGGATAATGACTACTCAAGATGTGGATCTTTCCACACAAGAGTCACTAGAGAGGGAGGGATAAAATAAAGACAGTTAATTCCTGCTGAAAATAATCCACACCCAAAATAAAGTTTAATGAAAAACATAAGCAGAAGATTCAAACTGAAACCACTGCCTGAAGTACTTTTCTACCAAAAACTGCTTCAGAAGAAGAAAACACATCAAAATGGTAGAAATTAGAAAAAGTATGCAAAGAGGACCAAGTTGCTGCTTTGCAAATCTGATCAATCGAAGCTTCATTCCTAAACGCCCAGGAAGTAGAAACTGACCTAGTAGAATGAACTGTAATCCTTAGAGGCGGAGTTTTACCCGACTCGACATAAGCATGATGAAATAAAGATTTCAACCAAGATGTCAAAGAAATGGCAGAAGCTTTCTGGCCTTTTCTAGAACCGGAAAAGATGACAAATAATACAAAGCTCTAACAGCATCCAAAGAATGCAATGATTTCTCCTTAGAATTCATAGGATTAGGACATAATGAAGGAACCACAATTTCTCTACTAAGGTTGTTAGAATTCACAACCTTAGGTAAAAAATTCAAAAGAAGTTCGCAGCACCGCCCCATCCTGATGAAAAATCAGAAAAGGAGACTCACAAGAAAGAGCAGATAATTCAGAGACTCTTCTGGCAGAAGAGATGGCCAAAAGAAACAAAACTTTCCAAGAAAGTAATATAACGACCAAAGAATGCATGGGTTCAAAAGGAGGAGCTTGAAAAGCCCCCAGAACCAAATTCAAACTCCAAGGAGGAGAAATTGACTTAATGACAGGTTTTATACGAACCAAAGCTTGTACAAAACAATGAAATATCAGGAAGAATAGCAATCCTTCTGTGAAAAAAGAACAGAAAGAGCAGAGATTTGTCCTTTCAAGGAACTTGCGGACAAACCTTTATCTAAACCATCCTGAAGAAACTGAAAAATTCTCGGTATTCAAAAAGAATGCCAAGAAAAAATGATGAGAAAGACACTAAGAAATATAAGTCTTCCAGACTCTATAATATATCTCACTAGATACAGATTTATGAGCCTGTCACATAGTATTAATCACAGAGTCAGAGAAACCTTCTTTGACCAAGAATCAAGCGTTCAAACTCCATACCTTAAAATTTAAGGATTTGAGATCCTGATGGAAAAAAGGACCTTGCGACAGAAAGTCTGGACTTAACGGAAGAGTCCACAGCTGGCAAGAGGCCATCCGGACAAGATCCGCATACCAAAACCTGTGAGGCCATGCTGGAGCTACCAGCAGAACAAACGAGCATTCCTTCAGAATCTTGGAGATTACTTTTGGAAGAAGAACTAGAGGCGGAAAGATATAGGCAGGATGATACTTCCAAGGAAGTGATAATGTATCCACTGCTTCCGCCCGAGGATCCCGGGATCTGGACAGATACCAGGGAAGTTTCTTGTTTAGATGAGAAGCCATCAGATCTATTTCTGGGAGTTCCCACATTTGAACAATCTGAAGAAATACCTCTGGGTGAAGAGACCATTCGCCCGGATGCAACGTTTAGCGACTGAGATAATCCGCTTCCCAATTGTCTATACCTGGGATATGAACCGCAGAGATTAGACAGGAGCTGGATTCCGCCCAAACCAAAATTTGAGATACTTCTTTCATAGCCAGAGGACTGTGAGTCCCTCCTTGATGATTGATGTATGCCACAGCTGTGACATTGTCTATCTGAAAACAAATGAACAACTCTCTCTTCAGAAGAGGCCAAAACTGAAGAGCTCTGAAAATTGCACGGAGTTCAAAAATATTGATCGGTAATCTCACCTCCTGAGATTCCCAAACCCCTTGTGCCGTCAGAGACCCCCACACAGCTCCCCAACCTGTAAGACTTGCATCTGTTGAGATTATAGTCCAGGTCGGACTAAACGATGGTGAACTGTCCACCATGTCAGAGAGTGTCGTATAATCGGTTTAAAGATATTAATTGAGATATCTTTGTGTAATCCCTGCACCACTGGTTCAGCATACAGAGCTGAAGAGGTCGCATGTGAAAACGAGCAAAGGAGATCGCATCCGATGCGGCAGTCCTAAGACCTAAAATTTCCATGCATAAGGCTACCAAAGGGAATGATTGTGACTGAAGGTTTTGACAAGCTGATATCAATGTTAAACTTCTCTTATCTGACAAGGACAGAGTCATAGACACTGAATCTATCTGGAAACCTAAAAAGGTTACCCTTGTCTGAGGAAACAATGAACTGATTGGTAAATTGATCCTCCAACCATGATCTTGAAGAAACAACACAAGTCGATTCGTATGAGATTCTGCGAAAATGTGAAGACTGAGCAAGTACCAAGATATCGTCCAAAAAAGGAAATACCAAAACCCTGTTCTCTGATTACAGACAGAAGGACACCGAGAACCTTTGAAAAAAATTCTTGAAGCTGACGCTAGGCCAAACGGTAGAGCCACAAAACTGGTAATGCTTGTCTAAAAAGAGAATCTCAGAAACTAAAAGTGATCTGGATGAATCGGAATATGCAGATATGCATCCTGTAAATCTATTGTAGACATATAATGCCCTTGCTAAACAAAAGGCAGGATAGTCCTACAGTTACCATCTTGAATGTTGGTATCCTTACATAATGATTCAATATAGATAGATCCGGAACTGGTCTGAAGGAATTGACCTTCTTTGGTACAATGAAGAGATAGAATAAAACCCCAGCCCCTGTTCCAGAACTGGAACTGGCATAATTACTCCAGCCAACTCTAGATCTGAAACACATTTCAGAAATGCTGAGCCTTTGCTGTGTTTACTGGGACACGGGAAAGAAAAAAATCTCTTTGCAGGAGGCCTTAACTTGAAGCCAATGCTGTACCTTAAAAGAAAACGTAAACTGCCCCATACCAGCTGAGCTGGAATGAGGGCCGCACCTTCATGGGTATTTAGGAGCTGGCTATAGGTTTCTATAAGGCTTGGATATATTCCAAACTGGAAATGGTTTCCAAACTGATACTGCTCCTGAGGATGAAGGATCAGGCTTTTGTTCCTTGTTGTGAGGAAAGGAACGAAAATGATTATTAGACCTAAATTTACCTTAGATTTTTTATCCTTTGGTAAAAAAGTTCCCTTCCCTCCAGTAACAGTTGAGATAATAGAATCCAACTGAAAATCGAATAATTTATTACCCTGGAAAGAAAGGGAAAGCAAAGTTGACTTACATATCAGCATTCCAAGTTTTAAGCCATAAAGCTTTTCTAGCTAAAATAGCTAGAGACATATACTTGACATCAACTCTAATGATATCAAAAGATGGTATCACAAATAAAATTATTAGCACGTTATAGAATAATAATAATGCTATAAAATTATGATCTGTTACTTGTTGCGCTAAAGCTTCTAACCAAAAAGTTGAAGCTGCAGCAACATCCGCTAAAAAACAGAATTTATGTTTACCTGATAAATTACTTTCTCCAACGGTGTGTCCGGTCCACGGCGTCATCCTTACTTGTGGGATATTCTCTTCCCCAACAGGAAATGGCAAAGAGCCCAGCAAAGCTGGTCACATGATCCCTCCTAGGCTCCGCCTACCCCAGTCATTCGACCGACGTTAAGGAGGAATATTTGCATAGGAGAAACCATATGATACCGTGGTGACTGTAGTTAAAGAAAATAAATTATCAGACCTGATTAAAAAACCAGGGCGGGCCGTGGACCGGACACACCGTTGGAGAAAGTAATTTATCAGGTAAACATAAATTCTGTTTTCTCCAACATAGGTGTGTCCGGTCCACGGCGTCATCCTTACTTGTGGGAACCAATACCAAAGCTTTAGGACACGGATGATGGGAGGGAGCAAATCAGGTCACCTAGATGGAAGGCACCACGGCTTGCAAAACCTTTCTCCCAAAAATAGCCTCAGAAGAAGCAAAAGTATCAAACTTGTAAAATTTGGTAAAAGTGTGCAGTGAAGACCAAGTCGCTGCCCTACATATCTGATCAACAGAAGCCTCGTTCTTGAAGGCCCATGTGGAAGCCACAGCCCTAGTGGAATGAGCTGTGATTCTTTCGGGAGGCTGCCGTCCGGCAGTCTCGTAAGCCAATCTGATGATGCTTTTAATCCAAAAAGAGAGAGAGGTAGAAGTTGCTTTTTGACCTCTCCTTTTACCGGAATAAACAACAAACAAGGAAGATGTTTGTCTAAAATCCTTTGTAGCGTCTAAATAGAATTTTAGAGCGCGAACAACATCCAAATTGTGCAACAAACGTTCCTTCTTTGAAACTGGTTTCGGGCACAGAGAAGGTACGATAATCTCCTGGTTAATGTTTTTGTTAGAAACAACTTTTGGAAGAAAACCAGGTTTAGTACGTAAAACCACCTTATCTGCATGGAACACCAGATAAGGAGGAGAACACTGCAGAGCAGATAATTCTGAAACTCTTCTAGCAGAAGAAATTGCAACCAAAAACAAAACTTTCCAAGATAATAACTTAATATCAACGGAATGTAAGGGTTCAAACGGAACCCCCTGAAGAACTGAAAGAACTAAGTTGAGACTCCAAGGAGGAGTCAAAGGTTTGTAAACAGGCTTGATTCTAACCAGAGCCTGAACAAAGGCTTGAACATCTGGCACAGCTGCCAGCTTTTTGTGAAGTAACACAGACAAGGCAGAAATCTGTCCCTTCAGGGAACTTGCAGATAATCCTTTTTCCAATCCTTCTTGAAGGAAGGATAGAATCTTAGGAATCTTAACCTTGTCCCAAGGGAATCCTTTAGATTCACACCAACAGATATATTTTTTCCAAATTTTGTGGTAAATCTTTCTAGTTACAGGCTTTCTGGCCTGAACAAGAGTATCGATAACAGAATCTGAGAACCCTCGCTTCGATAAGATCAAGCGTTCAATCTCCAAGCAGTCAGCTGGAGTGAGACCAGATTCGGATGTTCGAACGGACCTTGAACAAGAAGGTCTCGTCTCAAAGGTAGCTTCCATGGTGGAGCCGATGACATATTCACCAGATCTGCATACCAAGTCCTGCGTGGCCACGCAGGAGCTATCAAGATCACCGACGCCCTCTCCTGATTGATCCTGGCTACCAGCCTGGGGATGAGAGGAAACGGCGGGAATACATAAGCTAGTTTGAAGGTCCAAGGTGCTACTAGTGCATCCACTAGAGCCGCCTTGGGATCCCTGGATCTGGACCCGTAGCAAGGAACTTTGAAGTTCTGACGAGAGGCCATCAGATCCATGTCTGGAATGCCCCACAGTTGAGTGATTTGGACAAAGATTTCCGGATGGAGTTCCCACTCCCCCGGATGCAATGTCTGACGACTCAGAAAATCCGCTTCCCAATTTTCCACTCCTGGGATGTGGATTGCAGACAGGTGGCAGGAGTGAGACTCCGCCCATTGAATGATTTTGGTCACTTCTTCCATCGCCAGGGAACTCCTTGTTCCCCCCTGATGGTTGATGTACGCAACAGTTGTCATGTTGTCTGATTGAAACCGTATGAACTTGGCCCTCGCTAGCTGAGGCCAAGCCTTGAGAGCATTGAATATCGCTCTCAGTTCCAGAATATTTATCGGTAGAAGAGATTCTTCCCGAGACCAAAGACCCTGAGCTTTCAGGGATCCCCAGACCGCGCCCCAGCCCATCAGACTGGCGTCGGTCGTGACAATGACCCACTCTGGTCTGCGGAAGGTCATCCCTTGTGACAGGTTGTCCAGGGACAGCCACCAACGGAGTGAGTCTCTGGTCCTCTGATTTACTTGTATCCTCGGAGACAAGTCTGTATAGTCCCCATTCCACTGACTGAGCATGCACAGTTGTAATGGTCTTAGATGAATGCGCGCAAAAGGAACTATGTCCATTGCCGCTACCATCAAACCTATCACTTCCATGCACTGCGCTATGGAAGGAAGAGGAACGGAATGAAGTATCCGACAAGAGTCTAGAAGTCTTGTTTTTCTGGCCTCTGTCAGAAAAATCCTCATTTCTAAGGAGTCTATTATTGTTCCCAAGAAGGGAACCCTTGTCGACGGAGATAGAGAACTCTTTTCCACGTTCACTTTCCATCCGTGAGATCTGAGAAAGGCCAGGACGATGTCCGTGTGAGCCTTTGCTTCAGGAAGGGACGACGCTTGAATCAGAATGTCGTCCAAGTAAGGTACTACAGCAATGCCCCTTGGTCTTAGCACAGCTAGAAGGGACCCTAGTACCTTTGTGAAAATCCTTGGAGCAGTGGCTAATCCGAAAGGAAGCGCCACGAACTGGTAATGCTTGTCCAGGAATGCGAACCTTAGGAACCGATGATGTTCCTTGTGGATAGGAATATGTAGATACGCATCCTTTAAATCCACCGTGGTCATGAATTGACCTTCCTGGATGGAAGGAAGAATTGTTCGAATGGTTTCCATCTTGAACGATGGAACCTTGAGAAACTTGTTTAAGATCTTGAGATCTAAGATTGGTCTGAACGTTCCCTCTTTTTTGGGAACTATGAACAGATTGGAGTAGAACCCCATCCCTTGTTCTCCTAATGGAACAGGATGAATCACTCCCATTGTTAACAGGTCTTCTACACAATGTAAGAATGCCTGTCTTTTTATGTGGTCTGAAGACAACTGAGACCTGTGGAACCTCCCCCTTGGGGGAAGCCCCTTGAATTCCAGAAGATAACCTTGGGAGACTATTTCTAGTGTCCAAGGATCCAGAACATCTCTCGCCCAAGCCTGAGCGAAGAGAGAGAGTCTGCCCCCCACCAGATCCGGTCCCGGATCGGGGGCCAACCTTTCATGCTGTCTTGGTAGCAGTGGCAGGTTTCTTGGCCTGCTTTCCCTTGTTCCAGCCTTGCATTGGTCTCCAAGCTTGCTTGGCTTGAGAAGTATTACCCTCTTGCTTAGAGGACGTAGCACTTTGGGCTGGTCCGTTTCTACGAAAGGGACGAAAATTAGGTTTATTTTTGTCCTTGAAAGGCCGATCCTGAGGAAGGGCATGGCCCTTACCCCCAGTGATATCAGAGATAATCTCTTTCAAGTCAGGGCCAAACAGCGTTTTCCCCTTGAAAGGAATGTTAAGTAGCTTGTTCTTGGAAGACGCATCAGCTGACCAAGATTTCAACCAAAGCGCTCTGCGCGCCACAATAGCAAACCCAGAATTCTTAGCCGCTAACCTAGCCAATTGCAAAGTGGCGTCTAGGGTGAAAGAATTAGCCAATTTGAGAGCATTGATTCTGTCCATAATCTCCTCATAAGGAGGAGAATCACTATCGACCGCCTTTACCAGCTCATCGAACCAGAAACATGCGGCTGTAGCGACAGGGACAATGCATGAAATTGGTTGTAGAAGGTAACCCTGCTGAACAAACATCTTTTTAAGTAAACCTTCTAATTTTTTATCCATAGGATCTTTGAAAGCACAACTATCTTCTATGGGTATAGTGGTGCGTTTGTTTAAAGTGGAAACCGCTCCCTCGACCTTGGGGACTGTCTGCCATAAGTCCTTTCTGGGGTCGACCATAGGAAACAATTTTTTAAATATGGGGGGAGGGACGAAAGGAATACCGGGCCTTTCCCATTCTTTATTTACAATGTCCGCCACCCGCTTGGGTATAGGAAAAGCTTCTGGGAGCCCCGGGACCTCTAGGAACTTGTCCATTTTACATAGCTTCTCTGGGATGACCAAATTGTCACAATCATCCAGAGTGGATAATACCTCCTTAAGCAGAGCGCGGAGATGTTCCAACTTAAATTTAAACGTAATCACATCAGGTTCAGCTTGTTGAGAAATGTTCCCTGAATCTGTAATTTCTCCCTCAGACAAAACCTCCCTGGCCCCATCAGACTGGTTTAGGGGCCCTTCAGAACCATTATTATCAGCGTCGTCATGCTCTTCAGTATCTAAAACAGAGCAGTCGCGCTTACGCTGATAAGTGTGCATTTTGGCTAAAATGTTTTTGACAGAATTATCCATTACAGCCGTTAATTGTTGCATAGTAAGGAGTATTGGCGCGCTAGATGTACTAGGGGCCTCCTGAGTGGGCAAGACTCGTGTAGACGAAGGAGGGAATGATGCAGTACCATGCTTACTCCCCTCACTTGAGGAATCATCTTGGGCATCATTGTCATTGTCACATAAATCACATTTATTTAAATGAGAAGGAACTCTGGCTTCCCCACATTCAGAACACAGTCTATCTGGTAGTTCAGACATGTTAAACAGGCATAAACTTGATAACAAAGTACAAAAAACGTTTTAAAATAAAACCGTTACTGTCACTTTAAATTTTAAACTGAACACACTTTATTACTGCAATTGCGAAAAAATATGAAGGAATTGTTCAAAATTCACCAAAATTTCACCACAGTGTCTTAAAGCCTTAAAAGTATTGCACACCAAATTTGGAAGCTTTAACCCTTAAAATAACGGAACCGGAGCCGTTTTTAACTTTAACCCCTTTACAGTCCCTGGTATCTGCTTTGCTGAGACCCAACCAAGCCCAAAGGGGAATACGATACCAAATGACGCCTTCAGAAAGTCTTTTCTATGTATCAGAGCTCCTCACACATGCGACTGCATGTCATGCCTCTCAAAAACAAGTGCGCAACACCGGCGCGAAAATGAGGCTCTGCCTATGATTTGGGAAAGCCCCTAAAGAATAAGGTGTCTAAAAAAGTGCCTGCCGATATAATCTTATCAAAATACCCAGATTAAATGATTCCTCAAGGCTAAATATGTGTTAATAATGAATCGATTTAGCCCAGAAAAAGTCTACAGTCTTAATAAGCCCTTGTGAAGCCCTTATTTACTATCTTAATAAACATGGCTTACCGGATCCCATAGGGAAAATGACAGCTTCCAGCATTACATCGTCTTGTTAGAATGTGTTATACCTCAAGCAGCAAGAGACTGCTCACTGTTCCCCCAACTGAAGTTAATTCCTCTCAACAGTCCTGTGTGGAACAGCCATGGATTTTAGTAACGGTTGCTAAAATCATTTTCCTCATACAAACAGAAATCTTCATCTCTTTTCTGTTTCTGAGTAAATAGTACATACCAGCACTATTTTAAAATAACAAACTCTTGATTGAATAATAAAAACTACAGTTAAACACTAAAAAACTCTAAGCCATCTCCGTGGAGATGTTGCCTGTACAACGGCAAAGAGAATGACTGGGGTAGGCGGAGCCTAGGAGGGATCATGTGACCAGCTTTGCTGGGCTCTTTGCCATTTCCTGTTGGGGAAGAGAATATCCCACAAGTAAGGATGACGCCGTGGACCGGACACACCTATGTTGGAGAAATATAGCAGGTCTAAGAAGATTACCTGAACATAAGTAAGCTTTTCTTAGAAAGGATTCAATCTTCCTATCTAAAGGATCCTTAAATGAAGTACTATCTGCCATAGGAATAGTAGTACGTTTAGCAGGAGTAGAGACAGCCCCATTAACCTTAGAGATTTTGTCCCAAAATTCTAATCTGTCAGATGGCACAGGATATAATTGCTTAAACGTTAGAAGGAGTAAATGAATTACCCAAATTATTCCATTCCCTGGAAATTACTTCAGAAATAGCATCAGGGAGAGAAAACACTTCTGGAATAACTACAGGAGATTTAAAAACCTTATTTAAACGTTTAGATTTAGTATCAAGAGGACCAGAATCCTCTATTTCTAATGCAATTAATACTTCTTTAAGTAAAGAACGAATAAATTCCATCTTGAACAAATACAAAGATTTATCAGCATCAACCTCTGAGACAGAAACCTCTGAACCAGAAGAACCATTATCAGTATCAGAATGATGATGTTCATTTAAAAATTCATCTGAAAAAAGAGAAGTTTTAAAAGACTTTTATGTATACTAGAAGGAGAAATAACAGACATAGCCTTCTTAATGGATTTAAAAAATAAAATCTCTTATGTTATAAGGAACACTCTGAAAATTAGATGTTGACGGAACAGCAACAGGTAATGTAACAGTACTAAAGGAAATTTTATCTGCATTAATAAGTTTGTCATGACATGCAATACAAACAACAGCTGGAGAAACAGATACCAAAAGTTTATAGCAGATACACTTAGCTTGGTAGCTCCAGCACTGGGCAGCGATTTTCCTGAAGTATCTTCTGACTCAGTTGCAACGTGGAACATCTTGCAATATGTAAAAGAAAAAACAACATATAAAGCAAAATTGATCAAATTCCTTAAATGACAGTTTCAGGAATCGGAAAAAAATGCCAGTGAACAAGCTTCTAGCAACCAGAAGCAATAAATAATGAGACTTAAATAATGTGGAGACAAAAATGACGCCACATCCGGAACGCTGACACTTTTGACGCAAAAAAAGTAAAAAAATTACGCAACTTCCAGCGACACGTATGACGCCGGAAACAGAAAAAAAAATTTGCGCCAAAAAAGTCTGCGCCAAGAATGACGCAATAAAATGAAGCATTTTCTGCCCCCGCGAGCCTAACAGCCCACAGGGAAAAAGTCAAATTTTTTAAGGTAAGAAAAAATGATTGAAACAAATGCATTTATCCCAAGTATGAAACTGACTGTCTGAAAATAAGGAATGTTGAACATCCTGAGTCAAGGCAAATAAATGTTTGAATACATATATTTAGAACTTTATAAAAAAGTGCCTAACCATAGCTTAGAGTGTCACAGAAAATAAGCTTACTTACTTACCCCAGGACACTCATCTACATGTTGTAGAAAGCCAAACCAGTACTGAAACGAAAATCAGCAGAGGTAATGGTATATATATAAGAGTATATCGTCGATCTGAAAAGGGAAGTAAGAGATGAATCTCTACGACCGATAACAGAGAACCTATGAAATAGACCCCGTAGAAGGAGATCATTGCATTCAAATAGGCAATACTCTCCTCACATCCCTCTGACATTCACTGCACGCTGAGAGGAAAACCGGGCTCCAACCTGCTGCGGAGCGCATATCAACGTAGAATCTAGCACAAACTTACTTCACCACCTCCATAGGAGGCAAAGTTTGTAAAACTGAATTGTGGGTGTGGTGAGGGGTGTATTTATAGGCATTTTAAGGTTTGGGAAACTTTGCCCCTCCTGGTAGGAATGTATATCCCATACGTCACTAGCTCATGGACTCGCTAATTACATGAAAGAAATGTGTTTTGTCACACAAATTATCATAATCTCACTATCCTATAGACAGACCTGTTCCCATAACCTTATACCTCTCCCTAAAAGTACTCCCCTCAAAATTTTGAATATATCTCCTCTGAAGCTCAGTCATGTAGGGGTAATAAAATCTAGCCTATCTAACTTTCTAAATCCTTTGAAATGTGCATGGCTATTAAGGCTATGAGTAGGTGACACTTCCCAATGATATAGAATAGACTTATGTGTTCTAAGTTTATGTTGTATACTATTAAGAGATTTACTCCATTGTTTATATTAAGTTCATCTTACATTGCTTGCTATACTGTACCTTATATACTTGTAGCGGTGCTCACCCGCTGAATTATCCCCCTTAATTGCTTGTTAGCACACTGACCCAAGTACTCATTTAGCTAGCAGTAAATCTTGATGATACATTCATTCTCAATTGCCATTTTGTAGTTTGCTTATCTACTATATACCAGAATTCCGCCTCATACAAGTCATGTTTTTATCAAGATATTAGTTTTGCAAGGGTCATACATGTAGCTACAATGACTTTTACCTTTCCTATATCAGACGGCCCTGAAGTGGCCAATATAATAGCTACCTTAATTCCCCAGAATATATACTTAAAAATGAGGTTTCCAAATGTACTCTCAACAGCATGACATAATAGCTTTGTTCTATTTTTTCATTGTTTTGTTGTATTACCATAATGAATGTAACACTTGAATACTCATGACTGTTAAATATTAACTCTTGTCAAATCTCAATAAAAAATTATTTGACTGAAAAGTATGTTTGAGACAACTTCAAATCTCAATACGTTATGGATTAAAGTCAAGGCAGAATATCCTGAGATTGCCACAAAAGCACTAAAAAACCCGCTATCATTCCCTACATCCTATCTTTGTGAAGCAGGGTTTTCTGTAGTGATAGCAACCAAAACGAGATTACGGAGTAGACTGGACATAAGCAACACACTTCGGCTGTCACTGTCTCCCATCACCCCCAGATGGGACAGTCTAGTTGCAGGAAAACAAGCTCAGGCTCCCACTGATTCTGCATTATGGTCAGTTGTATAATTATTTAATTATACATTACAATGTAATAATAACAATAATAGAAAAAGTGCAAAAACTTAAATTATGCTTACCTGATAATTTAATGTCCACGGCTTCATTCATTACTTGTGAGAATAAAGAACATGGCCACCAGGAGGAGGCAAAGACACCCCAGCCAAAGGCTTAAATACCTAAGCCACTTCCCTCATCCCCCAGTCATTCTGCAGAGGGAACAAGGAACAGTAGGAGAAATATCAGGGTGTAAATGGTGCCAGAAGAACAAAACTAAATTTAGGTCCGCCCACAGGAGCAACGGGCGGGAGCCGTGGACTCTCTTCCCCTCGATGGAAATGAAATTATCAGTTAAGCATAATTTAAGTTTTTCATCTAAAGGGGAGGAGAGTCCACGGCTTCATTCATTACTTGTGGGAACAAATACCCAAGCTCTAGAGGACACTGAGTGAAAAAGGGGAGGTCAAAAGGAAGGCGGACCCTAATCAGAGGGCACCACAGCCTGTAAAACCTTTCTCCCAAAAATTGCTTCCGCCGAAGCAAAAATGTCAAATTTGTAAAAGTATATAAGGAGGACCAGGTAGCCGCCTTACAAATCTGCTGCATAGAGGCCTCATTCGTGAAGGCCAAGAAGAAGCCACAGCTCTAATCGAATGAGCCGTTATCCTCTGAGGGGGCTTATGACCTACTGTCTCATGGGCTAAGTGAATCATGCTCCTCAACCAAAAGGACAAAGAAGTAGCAGAGGCCTTCTGCATACATGACAAAAAGAGAAGTAGATTGTCTGAAATCCTTTGTAGCCTGAAGATAAAACTTGAACCACATCCAAATTATGAAGTAGCCTCTCCTTATGAGAAGAGGGGTTAGGACACACAATAGTAGGAACTACTATTTCCTGATTGATGTTGCGGTTAGATACAACCTTGAGAAGAGATCCCAAACCAGTGCGCAGAACAGACTTATCAGCATGAAAAAACAAATAAGGAGGCTCAAATTGAAAGGCCGCCAACTCAGATACTCTGCGAGCCGATGCAATAGCCAACAGAAAGAGAACCTTCCAGGAAAGAATATTAATGTCAATAGAGTGTATAGGTTCAAATGGAAACCTCTGCAACAATCTCAAAACCAAGTCCAAACTCCAGGGAGGAGCGGACTGCCTAAAAATAGGCCTGATTCTAGACAGAGCCTGAACAAAAGACTGAATATCAGAAAGCTCAGCGAGCCTCTTGTGCAACAAAACAGATAATGACGAAATCTGTCCCTTCAAGGAACTGGTGGCAAGTCCCTTCTCCAAATCATCCGCCACACCTTATGATAGATGTGACGAGTGACTGGCTTCCTAGCCTGAACGAGAGTATCAATCACTCTCTCAGAAAAGCCCTTCTTGGCCAAGACTAAGCGTTCAATCTCCACGCAGTCAGCCTCAGAGAATCTAGATTTTGATGACGAAAATGACCCTGTACAAACAGATCCCTACAACTAGGTAACCTACATGGAGGAGAAGAGCGGGCCACTACACGAGGTAGAAGTGGCAACGGCGGAAAAATGTAAACTAGGTTGAACTCCCAAAGAACTGCCAAGGCATCTATGAGCTCTGCATGGAGATCCCTGGACCGCGACCTGTATCTGGGCTTGCAATTGAGTCTGAACACCATGAGGTCTATCTCCGGCGTCACCCATTTGTGACAAAACTCCGCAAACACCTCGGGATGGAGAGACCATTCCCCCGGATGGAAGGATTGTCTGCTGAGAAAATCCGCTTCCCAGTTGTCCACACCCGGAATGTGGATCGCTGAGAGCGAGCAGCTGTGGGACTCTGCACATTCTAATATTCAGAGAAACCTCCTTCATTAATAGAGAGCTTCTCACCCCCCCCCCCCTTGTTGGTTGATAAAAGCCACCAAAGTAATGTTGTCTGTCTGGAATCTGATGAAGCTGAACGACCCCAGGAGAGGCCATGCCATTAGAGCATTGCAGATCACTCGAAGTTCCAGAATATTGATTGGGAGGAGAGATTCATCTTGAGTCCATTTTCCCTGTGCCATCCTGGCACCCCAAACAGCTCCCCATCCTACCAGACTCGCGTCCGTGGTCACAATCTCCCAGGACAGTCTCAAGAAGGACATCCCTTGGGACAGTTGTTCCGGACGGATCCACCAAGAGAGGGAGTCCCTCGTCCGATCGTCCCTGTTGGGACAGGTCTGTGTGATCGCCATTCCACTGTCTCAACTGAAGAGGTCTGAGATGGAACCTGGCGAATGGAATGACCTCAATGCTGGACACCATGAGCCCGATCACCTCCATACTCTGTGCCACTGTGGGACTGGAGGAGAACTGAAGGGCAAGACAGGACGACGCAGTCTTCCTGTGTCACTGATCTGTGAGAAATATTCTCATGGATATAGAGTCTATTATCATTCCCAGGAACTCCACCCTGTTGCTGGGAATCAGGGAGCTTGTTCCTGAGTTTATCTTCCAACTGTGAGATTGGAGCAATAGAATAAGGGCCCTCGAGTGATCCCCTGCGAGAGAATGACGGCGCCTGGACTAGAATGTCGTCCAGATAGGGCACCACAGCAATGCCTCTGGATCTGGCCACCGCAAGTAGTGTCCCCAGAACCTTTGTAAAGACTCAGTGCCGTCATCAGACCAAAGGGAAGGGCCACAAACTGGAAATGTTGATCCAGAAAAAGCAAATCTCAGGAACCTGAAGTGATCCCTGTGGATTGGCACATGAAGGTAGGCATCCTTCAAGTCTATTGTCGTCATGAACTGACCCTCTTGAACTAGTGGCAGGATAGATCTGATCATTTAAACTTTGAACGATGGAACAGCCAGAAACTTGTTTAAACATTTGAGGTCTAGAATCTGGCGGAACATGCCCTCCTTCTTTGGAACCACAAAAAAGGTTTGAATAGTACCTCAGACCCCTTTCTGCAGGGGGTACTGGTACAATAAATCAGAGAGAAGAGAGATCCCTCACACATTCTAGGAAGGTGATTCTCTTCTCTGGTTTGGAAGAGGAATCTGCCCCTGGGCGGATGCGATCTAAGCCCAATCCTTGGGCGATAATCTCCAGAACCCAAGGGTCCTGAACGTCCTGCAACCAGGCTTCTGAGAAGATAGATAATCTGCCCCCTACTTGGTCCGGAGACCAGTTGGGGGCTGCCCCTTCAAGCCGACTTTGTTTCGACAGGCTTCTTGTTCTGCTTGGACTTATTCCAAGACTGAGCTTGCTTCCAAGTTCCCTTGGACTGATCCGCTTTCGCAGCGGGATGCTGGCGATGGGCCATGTCCGCATGAAAGGGATGAAAAGTTGATCCCTTAGGCTTAAACGTCTTATCCTGTGGTAGGAAAGAGCCCTTGCCTCCCGTAACCGTGGATATAATCGAGTCCAATCCTGGACAGAACAGGATCTTTCCCTGAAATGGAAGGGATAGCAGTCTGGACTTAGAGGTCATGTCCGCAGACCACGATTTTAGCCACAGAGTCCTGAGGGCTAAAACTGAAAAACCTGACACCTTTGCATTCAGGCGAATAATTTGCATATTGGCATCACAAATAAAGGAATTAGCGACCCCAGGGGCCTAAATCTCTCCTGTATCTCGTCAAGGTGAGTCTCCCTCTCGATCATGTCAGACAGAGATTTGCACCAATATGTCACAGCTCCGTCAACCGCAGCTACAGCCGCTGCCGGCTGAAAAATAAACCCTGTGTGTTAAAACATTTTCCTTAACATGTTCTCTTTTTATCCATGGGCTCCTTAAACGACAAACTATTCTCAGGAGGAATTGTCGTCCGCTTTGCAAGCATAGAGATAGCACCATCCACCTTGGGGACAGTCCCCCATAGCTCGAGCTGAGAGTCCGGGACAGGAAACAGTTTCTTAAAGGAAGAAGAAGGGGAAAAGGAAGCATCTTATCTCTCCCATTCATTTTTAATAATGTTAGCCACCTTAACAGGAACCGGGAAAGTCTGAGGTACCACACTGTCCTCATATACTTTACCAAGCTTAAGAATAGAAGGTTCCTCTGGTAGTTTTGGTTCCATACCTCAAGGGTAGCAAGCACTTGCTTCAGCAAAAAGTGCACATTTTCCATCCTAAACCTAAAGTCAGGCTCTTCAGCAGTCGGACCTTTAGATGACCAAGACTCTGACCCAAAAGGAACGTCCTTTGAAGAGTCGGAGTCTTCCTCGACAGCGGATAATCCTTCCGAAATATCCATTGGAGTAGATGACTCCTGGGTCGGATCGCTATATTTTACCTTACGCTTGCGCTTAGCAGAACGTGGTAAGGCACTAATTACCTTAGATTCGCAAAATCTGGCAGCCAGCTGATCTCTCCTGTAGGAGAAATAATCGTGCCCTGGGGCACTGCATGTGTAAATGAAGATGAATGTAGGGAACGCACCTCCGGGACGGAGAACCCTCAGAGGTGGACGGCTCAGTAGTACTAGACGTTCTATTCTTTCTAGATGTTGTGAATTTATCAAGGAACATAGTTGAGCAAGCAGATCTACCAGAACCTCCTCACAATAAACACAGGTACCGGACCGCGTCAGAGTCCTCCATAGCTTTTATTACGGACTAGATATAAAATATATAAAATGGCACCTTTATAACCTCCAATGGCCGGGGCACTCAACACCTCCTATGACCCAGACCACAGAAACCTTTCTGTCTCCTGCAACGGCTGGACAAGCAGAGGAAGTTAAATAGGCCACACCCGGTCTGAAGGAAAGCCTTGAAGGCCCGCCCCTGCACTAGGGAGAAAAGCAAATACACCCGGAAACGAAACTAAAATCTGCCATTGTCAGAGCCTCATCTCACACATACCGCAGCAATGACACAATAAACAATATTATGTACAACCCCCCCCTGTTAAATAATCCCCCTACCAGGGATAATAACCCTTGATTCTATAAAGATAAAAGGTATCACACTGTGACCCTGACTTCTGCGTTTCCATTACAAAAACAGAAACAATCTTACCAGAATCTATGCTGTGGAACAGGAACATGGCCTCTCAAGTGTGACAGTGTAATAGCAACGCTCCTGACATGGACTTCAGTGAAGAAAGCAGGCAGCAAAACTCATCAACGCTGATTGCTTATGGAGCTGTTAAAATTAGTTGGGATGGTTTCGCAGAAAGACTCTCCCTGCATCTCCGGACTCCGGACTAACTCCGGACTAACATTCAGCCAAGTTCTCACTGAGAGGCTGACAGGACTACTTAAAACTCCAGTCCCATTCTGAAGAGTAGTACCCTTCGTAAGAGACTACTCTGAATCTTCCGACATTTCTCTGCCAACCTCCTGTGAAAGGCAAAGAATGACTGGGGAATGATGGAAGTGGGGAGGTATTTAAGCCTTTGGCTGGGGTTTTTGCCTCCTCCTGGTGGCCATGTTCTTTATTCCCACAAGTAATGAATGAAGCCGTGGACTCTTCTCCCCTTTAAATGGAAATAAATGTGATACGATTGAATCATCCCGAAACCAATCCCACAGGTCTGTGGAAAAATAGTTTTCCACGAAACCGGTCCTTGGTGCCAAAAAGGTTGGGGACTGCTGTTCTATGACATTAATATTGTGAAAAAGAAATCTTTAAAAAAATTGTAAATTAGGACAATGCTTAAAATACATATTATATAATAAATACACATAAATAGGGGGTGGAGCCAGCGAGCCATGGAGTTTGCTGCACTTTGAACGAGCTCCCACATCCCTACTGTGTGGAAATGTCATAGGCACTAACCGAAACCACCTATTGTGTCCATAATTTACAGTACATGTTTTAAAGGCTAACTAGACTCGAAGCTGGAGAGCGTAGACGGATATCCAACATACATAACAGACCAGTAGGCGCAAACACACTATCAGCGAAAAAATCATCAAGGCCGCAATAGTAGCCGTGATACATCTAACGCACTACCGCAACCGGGCGGGGCCGAAGAGAACTTACTATCCTGTAAATTGTGCAATCTCCCAGGTATCAAACGGAGCCTTTGATCACATCAACTTGGTGGTGTGAGAGGTCCGACGTGTGGATTATGAAGGGATGCAGAGCGGTAGGCCTAACCAGCACAAGCCTAGGAATCACATGTAAGGTAGATCACTTACACCTCCTGAATCCCATATATGTCATGCTAGACATCATCCTTACTGGTTTTCAGTGAAAAACAAACACAGGCCTCATTTGTACATTGAATATACAGGACACTCACAAGGTACGGATATAAACAAATTGCCTATGGAGGCAAGATAAACCCTCTCACTTGCCTTAAATCACCCACAACTCGATTATATATAACATAAAGGGGAATTAAGGCTTGAATACAAAAGCACCTACAACATAGACTTCTAAACCTTCAAGGCTACATTGAGAGGAAGCGCCCATCTTTAACAACCTACTATACCCTTATTAGTAGGCAGGCTTCACAAACATCTGTCGCTTAAGTTCTTAAAGAGACAGTATACATAACAACCCCATTCATCATCATAGGCATAATACAGCATAGGGTCGACTCACAACCTATTCCTATACTCTAAGAACCTGATTAAATGTCTCCCAAAAAGACTAATAAATTTGTAAAGAATACTAAACAGCACAGGCCATCAACACCATCAGTCAATAATTTCTTTAAATCTGTGGAACCCCCTTCTTTACCCCCCTTCTTGCACCAGCTGCAGCTCTGATGGAGACTGACTTGTACTCTGACTCAGAATCAGACCACAATTCAGAGATTATTACCATACATAAAGTCTTATTTGATTATGTTCCATTTAAAAGAGACTTTTCCACCCTGATAACCTTCTGCCGAGGGACAAAAAAAATAGGAGAAATAGGGTGAAAAGGTGCCAGAAGAACAAAAATAACAGACACCCCACAGAAAAATACGGGTGGGAAGCTGTGGACTCTTTCAGTCTGAAGAAAAGAAAATTATCAGGTAAGCATAATTTAAGTTTTTCTTCATAAATGGAAAGAGTCCACAGCTGCATTCATTACTTTTGGGAAAACAATATCCGAGCTATAGAGGACACTGAATGCTGAAACGGGAGAGTACCAAGAGGCGGCCCATTCTGAGGGCACCAAGTCTGAAAAACTCCTACCCAACAAAAACCAGCTTCATCCGAAGCCAAGAAAAAAATGAAAAGGCCCAAGGACACTGACCCGCAGAAGTCCATAACCTTGCTAGAGACCGCAGGAACTAGATTTGATTGAGCCAACTAGCCTCCGAAGAGACACCGTCACCCGACAGTCGGTTCCACACCCCTTACTAGAGAAACCACCGATTCAACCAAAAAGAAGAAAAGGACATGGATAAGACATCCAATAAGGGACTCCCGAGAAGCACGAAATAGGGCACAAACAAGTCCCAATGACACAAAGCGAAAACTTCAAAAACCAGGGCCAAGCTAACAAGAACCCAACCGATTCAGTAGAAACAAAGGGAGGTAGACCGAAACCCCAGTCTGACCAGTATCCAAGGGATCAAAAATCCTGGAGTCAGGACAGAGAAGAGAATCTTCCCTAAGCAGAGCGTGTCCACACCCCAGACCAACAGAAAACAAAGGTCTCCAAAAACCGCTGAACAGTAGTTCAGACTATCAAATCAGAATCAACACAATAAAGAAGCAGTGCTTACCCATCTTCTTGCAGACAATGCCACACAGCGTTGTTTCAGCGTTTCTTCGGCGTGTACACACTTGTGCCCCCCCCCCTTCACCGCTGACGTCAGAATCCAGGAGCCATACAGGAGGAGTCTCCGCCCAAGACGTCCGACAAGCAGCAGCCAACACAAGAACAGTTAGTACGGCTGCACCAGAAAAACTGACGAGAAGAACTTCAAAATGTGGTAAAAAGGATTTATTGGGCAAAAGTAACTTTTGCCCAATAAATCCTTTTTACCACATTTTGAAGTTCTTCTCGTCAGTTTTTCTGGTGCAGCCGTACTAACTGTTCTTGTATCAAATCAGAAACCCTAAGCCTCGCGCTCCAAGCTCATGTATGCAAACACCTGACGTCAACACCTGAAGAGCCAAAACACTGCACTCTACCGTCATCCCAAGACGACTCTCAAGAATGCAGCCAGACCTTCCCACAAGAAATTAATGTGGAAAAAAAATAGAGCCCCTCAAGGAAGGCTCACCAAAAACTTGCATAACTCGAGTACTAAAGTAGCAGAACAAACAGATCTTAGAACCTTCTCCAAGTATCAGACCAGCCCAATCGATAGGCATGTCTGATAGACAAGGGAAGAAAAAATGGGGTTTATTTAGCAGCGCTAAAAAAAAGCTAGGAAATGATGATACCAATCTAATTTATGTTTTATACAATCTATTTTATTTAAAAATTCTTATAACACATAAAAACAACAGCAAATGCTTATCCTAATTAATAAAGGGACGTCTCCCTTATACAACACTTATAAAAACAGACTAGAACCATATAATCCTAGAATTCCAGGTATAAAGGAATTAATTCTATAGATAACATATGGCAAGCAACAAATTTCTAAGATAAATGGTGAATTGAATATTTAAAAGGCACAAATTTATCAGTCCTAACAGCTTTACAGTTCTTCAGTAACAAATACAGTTATAAAGTTACACAGTTACTTTCCTTGGACATATAATTGGCTCAGGTGTGCTGGATAGATAAAAAGGCAAAAAACAGCCAATATTCTGATTTAGGTGCCAAAGCAATCGTGGTTAATGGAAATGGTTAATTTAACAGATGAATACCTTGATGTCTTTAAAGTTCAGTTTGCGTGTTTTAAAAAACGTAGTGCAAATTAGTGTAGAGGTACCTTAATCTGTCCTGGTTGCAACCGCTGATATTCTTCACTGTGAGGGATTCACATACTGTTTGTTCCTGGTGCTTCTGATAAGTCACCTGACCTTCTCTTTGATTCAGAGGTCAGGGGTGATGTTCCGTTCTGGTGATGTAGTTATCCTTTTTTTTTTTTTTTTTTCCTTTCTTCTTATAGCCCAAATATTGTTTTCATCTGGGTTCCCTCAGACTTCTTAAGGTTTGAAGAAATCTTTGGTCAGTGTTTAGCAGTAACACCGTATTCCCTGAAGTTACCAAAGGTAGATTTTAACTTGCAGGGTCAGAAGAAAAGTTTAAAGTTGCAGGGTCACACAGCTTTGTGACAGTAGTAAATGAAGTTTAGTAGAGTGTAGCAGGTCCCATTCAACGCGTTTCACCCTTCTGGGCTTTATCAAGAATGTTTATCCTGCTAGCTTCTGGCTTTTTAAAGGTATGAATGTGTTTTCATTGGTTCCTTCATTTCCTTTTGATTTCTATCAACACCTGTGTGGCTCCCAATGTAAAGGTGGACTTTATTTAAGTTGGTAATGATTGTTTCTGTGTTGTTATTTAGTTACATGATACACAAGGAAGAGAACTTATCATTTCTGCTTTATTAGCATTCACACAATTCAACTTATATATTTCAATTCTAAAGTGCCTTTATTAGATAATATACATTTAGATCGTGCAAACTTAAAATTACCTAAACTGAAACAAAAATATAAGAATCAGAATTATCATTCCCATATCTAGATTTATTGTAAGGGGGTAAAAATTAACGCTATATACATATTCCTTTTCAACAAAGGATAGTAAGTTCAACAATTTATAAATTTGTAACAATTTAAAAATGGACGAAACGAAAATATAAGAATCAGAATCATCATTCCCATATCTAGAATTATTGTTAGTGGGTAAAAATTAACGATATATACATATTCCTTTTCAACAAAGGATAGTAAGTTCAACAATTTATAAATTTGTAACAATTTAAAAATGGATGTACAATTAAATCAGAAATTATCAATCCCATAACTAGAGTTATTGCTAGTGGGTAAAAATATGGCTTATTCAATTAATTTATTGATTTTAGGGGGATAAAAAAAAAATTAATTACTAGAAAAATGAATTTATATAGGGCTTGTACTATCTTTGCCCAAGGTAAATTGAAATGTTATTGCTTATTTAATGTATGTGAGTATTTTCTATATAAGTGGCTGATTTAACCTGGAAAATGTTCGCATATTGTAAGAGACTTTTATAAGAAGGGGGAAATGTCTATCTCAGAGTTCAAGCCTTCAGGTTGGAGGGTATTCATTAGGTATATAATTTCAGCTTCTGCCTTTAGGAGTTTATTTTCCCAGTTTCCCCCTCTCCAGTTGGAGTGAACTTTTTTAATTCCCCAATATTTAAAATATTTAAGGTTGTTGTTGTGTACTTCCCTAAAGTGGCGATAGATATAAGGGTCAAGGTTACCCCTATCTATGCAAGAGAGGTGCTCCCTTATCCTTTCACGGAGTATTCTGGTTGTTTCTCCTATGTAAATTTTTTTACATGAACATTGAATGGCGTAAATAACGCCTTTATCTTGACATCTAATTGTGTCTCTTATTTTGAAAGTAAAGTTTCCACTTTTTGATTTTAAAATCTTTTGTTTGCTACTAAATTTACAGGCCCGGCATCTAAAACAGGGGAAAAAACCATTTAAAGGATTTCCGTCTAGGCACCTTTGAGTGTCTTTCTTCTTTATGCTTTTCAATTGACTGGGAGCTAGTAGGCTTTTTAAATTCTGTGCTTTCCTATATATTATTTTTGGGTTTTCCCCCACTTTTCCCCCTATGATGGGATCAGTTTGTGTACTAAGTGCCAATGTTTTTTTAAAACTCTTTGGATGTTTAGGTTGTCATGACTGAACTCAGTTATAAAGGGCACATTAATTTCATGTCGATTTTCTTTGATATCTTTTGTTTAATATTCTAAGAGGTCCCTCCTTACTTTCTTATCTACCTCTTGTTTAGCTTCATTGATTACTTCTGGACTATATTCTCTTTCTAAGAATTTCCTTTCTAAGATCTTTATTTGATCCTGATAATCTGTCATTCTTGAGCAATATCGTTTAATTCTTAAATATTGCCCTTTAGGGACATTGTCTTTCCACTTTTTCATGTGGCAGCTGTTATAATGGATTAGATTATTGGCATCCGCTTTTTTAAAATGTGTTTTGGCTATTAATTGGTTTTCTACAATTTTGATATCTAAGTCCAAGAAGGTGATTTGGCTTTTGCTATAGTTACTGGTAAAGGATAGTCCCATTTCATTTTATTCATATCTGTCAGAATAGTGTTTAGATCAGTTTCACTACCCCCCCCCCCCCCATATAAAGAACAGGTCATCTATGTATCTGTAGAATACCAATGTATATTATCTAATAAAGGCACTTTAGAATTGAAATATATAAGTTGAATTGTGTGAATGCTAATAAAGCAGAAATGATAAGTTCTCTTCCTTGTGTATCATGTAACTAAATAACAACACAGAAACAATCATTACCAACTTAAATAAAGTCCACCTTTACATTGGAAGCCACACAGGTGTTGATAGAAATCAAAAGGAAATGAAGGAACCAATGAAAACACATTCATACCTTTAAAAAGCCAGAAGCTAGCAGGATAAGCATTCTTGATAAAGCCCAGAAGGGTGAAACGCGTTGAATGGGACCTGCTACACTCTACTAAACTTCATTTACTACTGTCACAAAGCTGTGTGACCCTGCAACTTTAAACTTTTCTCCTGACCCTGCAAGTTAAAATCTACCTTTGGTAACTTCAGGGAATACGGTGTTACTGCTAAACACTGACCAAAGATTTCTTCAAACCTTAAGAAGTCTGAGGGAAAACAATATTTGGGCTATAAGAAGAAAGGAAAACAAAAAAAAAGGATAACTACATCACCAGAACGGAACATCACCCCTGACCTCTGAATCAAAGAGAAGGTCAGGTGACTTATCAGAAGCACCAGGAACAAACAGTATGTGAATCCCTCACAGTGAAGAATATCAGCGGTTGCAACCAGGACAGATTAAGGTACCTCTACACTAACTTGCACTACGTTTTTTAAAACACGCAAACTGAACTTTAAAGACATCAAGGTATTCATCTGTTAAATTAACCATTTCCATTAACCACGATTGCTTTGGCACCTAAATCAGAATATTGGCTGTTTTTTGCCTTTTTAACTATCCAGCACACCTGAGCCAATTATATGTCCAAGGAAAGTAACTGTGTAACTTTATAACTGTATTTGTTACTGAAGAAATGTAAAGCTGTTAGGACTGATACATTTGTGCCTTTTAAATATTCAATTCACCATTTATCTTAGAAATTTGTTGCTTGCCATATGTTATCTATAGAATTAATTCCTTTATACCTGGAATTCTAGGATTATATGGTTCTAGTCTGTTTTTATAAGTGTTGTATAAGGGAGATGTCCCTTTATTAATTAGGATAAGCATTTGCTGTTGTTTTTATGTGTTATAAGAATTTTTAAATAAAATAGATTGTACCGGGGTTTTCCGGAAACCCGCCCACCCGATAAGCCGCCCATGGGCGCTTATTTTAGGTGGGCGGTTATATGGGGTTAAACATTATCTGATCGGGCAAGGCGGGCAAAAAGGGCTTTACCGGTCTTTTTAATCATGCGATGTCCTGTTGTCGTCGGCTAGGTCGGTCCACAGGAGAAGGCAGCATATACGCCCCGGACTCACTCCTTGAGCTTGTCTGTCCTATTACGGTACAGTGTGCTTCCTCTCCCTACATCAACCTCCCTCGTCCCCAGATGACGTCACACCCACTCGATTCTTTCCGGTCACCTGCCCTGCACTCTCAAATGGGACGGATCCTAATATATACGCCTGTGCTCTCCTTCCCCTTAGCAATCTAGGTACCGGTAGTAGAAAAGATGTTCAGAGGCACAAGGCTTCATCCATAAAACTTGCTGGTTTTAAATTGTACCATACTTTACCAATAAATTAAAGTTTTATAGATTAAGCCTGGTGCCCCTGAACATCTTTTCTACTACCTACCGTACAAACTGTGAAGCATTTTACTAACACAAACTAACACAAACTTGTTATGTATCCTGACGACTCGAGTCACACAGGGACACAGTCTGACTGACAGTCTGCTCTGTAAATCAATGCGGCAGCCTTCCCTATGCCTGAGCCTGACACTCGAGCTCCATAGCCTACATCCGGTCAGGATCTTCACTGTATTGGTGTGCTCTATGTCAATCAAATTCATCCAACCAATCCCCTGCAGGCAGCTCACATGTTCCAATAAAATACGAATAAGTATAGCTTTGCTTGGAGTTGCAAGTTACCGGCTGGAGTCCAAATAATAAAAACATAGCATTGATCCTAGGTGGGGTGAAAATCAGGTATTATCTTAAATAAAAAATATATATTTAATCTGCTCTGCTCTGCCCAGATTGAATTACATAGGTAAAACAGTACCTATACCCAAAAATGGAGTCCAAACCGGTACCAAAACGTGTGCAAAAGTCATATACTATCAGTGATAAGTTAGATGCTGTTAAAAGAGTAAAAGAACTTTCTGGTAATTTATCTGCAGCCGCAAGAGAGTTGGGTATTGATAGAAAACGTATACGTGAATGGTGCCAAAGGGAATCTGAACTGACAAATATCCCAGACAAGAAGAGGCGCAGATCTGCAGGTGGTGGTCGAGGACCACAACATGCACATTTAGAAACTGTACTATTACAGTGGGTTAGGGAACAACGTGCAAATAAACTGATTGTTAATTATCGCCGTTTACGTAAACAGGCTTTTGTAATTGCACAAGAGCATGAAATAGAAACAGCGGAATTCAAGTGTTCTGATAAGTGGATATCAAACTTTATGAAACGTAACAAGCTATCTGTGAGAAAGGTTACACATGTAGGTCAAGCAGACAATAAAACTCTAGGAGAAAAGGCACAAATTGCACGCGGCTATTTGGACAGTATACCTTCACTAACAGCAGATTTGGAAGCTGACCACATTTACAATATGGATGAGACACCTGTATATATTGACATGTTAAGCTCTTCCACCATAGACTTTGTTGGCAATAAAAATGTGGATGCTAGCCACTGTGGTGCTACTAAAGCTCGCTTTACTGCTGTGTTATGTGTTAATGCTGCTGGCAGTGTTATAAAAACAATGATAATCCTTAAAGGTTTAAAAAAAGTTCCAAAAGTTAAGGTACCAAAAAATATTTATTTAACAGTATCTAATAAGGGATCAATGACCTATGAACTTATGCTTTTGTGGATTCAAAATGTGTTTGGACAGCGAGTGTCTCGATTATTCAACATAGAGAAATCTGTATTGTTCATGGATGAATGCTCAGCACACAAGAAGTCCGAATTGTTGGAGGCATTTCAGCGTAGGAATACAGTTGTCAAACTTATCCCTCTGAAAACAACATCCTATCTACAGCCATTAGATGTAGCAATCAATGGTCCATTCAAAAAAGCACTTCGTGCTCAGTGGGAAGATTGGTTTGCCAATGGCGAAAAGGAGTATACAAACAAAGGTTATCGCAAAAAACCTTCCTATCAACACATAGTGGACTTTGTGGCTCATGCTGTAGTCAGTCTCAACAAAGAAAGCATAAGTCGTGCTTTTCAATGCTGTGGAATAGCACCCCGTGGGCAGACAGTGAAAAACAAACTGTTGAACACACGCTTAGTTGAGGTTTTATCTGTCTCTAATGAAAATGAAAGAGAAGATGATGATTATGATGATGATGATGATGATGATGATGATCACGATGCAGAAAGTGAAATTTCCAGTACCAGTACAGATGAAGATATACTTGGATTGTTCAAAAGTGATGACGAGTTGGAATTCAAAGGCTTTGAAAGTTCATGAAGATTTAATCAGACAATATGGACTATGGTACCGTATATATGTTGGTTACTTGGTTGTATTAAAAATTTTGAAAGTCAGTTTTACTTATTTGATGTTACTATAATAACATCAAATAAGGTCAAGCAGACAATAAAACTCTAGGAGAAAAGGCACAAATTGCACGCGGCTATTTGGACAGTATACCTTCACTAACAGCAGATTTGGAAGCTGACCACATTTACAATATGGATGAGACACCTGTATATATTGACATGTTAAGCTCTTCCACCATAGACTTTGTTGGCAATAAAAATGTGGATGCTAGCCACTGTGGTGCTACTAAAGCTCGCTTTACTGCTGTGTTATGTGTTAATGCTGCTGGCAGTGTTATAAAAACAATGATAATCCTTAAAGGTTTAAAAAAAGTTCCAAAAGTTAAGGTACCAAAAAATATTTATTTAACAGTATCTAATAAGGGATCAATGACCTATGAACTTATGCTTTTGTGGATTCAAAATGTGTTTGGACAGCGAGTGTCTCGATTATTCAACATAGAGAAATCTGTATTGTTCATGGATGAATGCTCAGCACACAAGAAGTCCGAATTGTTGGAGGCATTTCAGCGTAGGAATACAGTTGTCAAGCTTATCCCTCCGAAAACAACATCCTATCTACAGCCATTAGATGTAGCAATCAATGGTCCATTCAAAAAAGCACTTCGTGCTCAGTGGGAAGATTGGTTTGCCAATGGCGAAAAGGAGTATACAAACAAAGGTTATCGCAAAAAACCTTCCTATCAACACATAGTGGACTTTGTGGCTCATGCTGTAGTCAGTCTCAACAAAGAAAGCATAAGTCGTGCTTTTCAATGCTGTGGAATAGCACCCCGTGGGCAGACAGTGAAAAATGAACTGTTGAACACACGCTTAGATGAGGTTTTATCTGTCTCTAATGAAAATGAAAGAGAAGATGATGATTATGATGATGATGATGATGATGACCACGATGCAGAAAGTGAAATTTCCAGTACCAGTACAGATGAAGATATACTTGGATTGTTCAAAAGTGATGACGAGTTGGAATTCAAAGGCTTTGAAAGTTCATGAAGATTTAATCAGACAATATGGACTATGGTACCGTATATATGTTGGTTACTTGGTTGTATTAAAAATTTTGAAAGTCAGTTTTACTTATTTGATGTTACTATAATAAAAAAAAAAGTTCCTATTTGAGAGTTACATGAACATTTTACCAGATGCCATATGTATATTAGGTTATAAGGGTATTAGGTTATATTAGGTTATATTAGAAAAATTGAAATGCCAGTTTGATTTAACATGCTGTTTTTTTTATTTTAAAAAAAAATGTACATGAGGTAATAAATGTACTTACTACAAGAAAATAAAGCATCCTCTTTTATTTGTTATGGCTTAGCACTTTAAAATCATTTGGAGGGGCTATCAGCATCCTACAGATTGGTATAAGTGACTACCGTATTATAGCCCTGGGCTGTTATTTGGTCCAAGAATGAAGGCCAAAAAAACAGGTTTTTCCATTTAACGGCCCTGGGCGGTTTTCGGAAAACCCCGGTATAAAACATAAATTAGATTGGTATCATCATTTCCTAGCTTTTTTTTAGCGCTGCTAAATAAACCCCATTTTTTCTTCTTATCCACCATTTAGTTCTCTTTGAGGGAAGAACTTTTTTAGCAGCAGGAATCCACCTTTAGGCGCTCCTATCACACTACACATAAATACCTATGATAGACAAGGGAAACAAGTATCAATTCCAGAGAAGAAAATTTCCAAATGAAATATAATAACAAATGTGAGCTTCACAAATCAAATCTAATTCATCCTCACCGGATTAAATAAAAGATAGGGCAACACGCAGGTTATCACTCAGGAAGGACCAGCCCAACAGGAATCCGAAACTTCCAAGCTCAGAACTGGAAAGGATACTCAAATAAAGAAGACGATAAGAAGATTACTTCATCCCCTTATGTCTAATCTTGCATGCCATTCGAAGAGGAAGACTCAGAATACCCCAACCCGTTAAGAGTGAGATCCTTCAGCAGCACCAAAATGTGTCTCAGTAGAACGCGAAGGCGCGACAGTCTATAACAAAAGGCAAAACTTACATCCACCGGGGCAAATGAGGACCCTGGCCCGGAAGGTTGTTCCCCCACCTCAGGGGCATTCACTCCTCCAGAAGGCTAAACTGGACAAGGCGATCCCACGCCTGACGAGCCCTGGATAAAAGAACACGGACAATATCGTAAACACACTCCTGGGAGATGTAAATGCACCATTGCCAAGGATATGGCCATGCGGAACTGTGCCGTAACCTCTAGATGGAACAAGCCACCATCAGAGAAGGATAAGCAGCATTTGGGTCACCAGCATGCATAGAAAGGGGCGGTTGGGGGGGCGGAGCCAGCCGCTGAATGGACTGGTCGCAGGTATCTGGAGCTCTATTCATGGTAGCATGAATATTGTTTTATTTTGCTCCAGAATTGACTTTGCTAACTACCAGCTATTAAAGGTTTAATATAACTGACACTGACGGTCAGATTGAGACAGGAATAGACGTTTCCAGCAGAAATAAGAGCTAGAAAGTGAAGCCCAGCACAGTGAGCTGTGGCGCATCGAAAAATGCAATTGGCAAGTTGTTCCTATAATACACATGTCAGTGCAACGATTGACATTTGGGAACGGAACATCTCACAGCTCATAGATCATAACTTCAGCAGCCTATGCGAAGTTGTCCTGAGGAAGATTACTGGACAATATAGGCGAGAGCAGCAAATGAAGCTCAGGAGATGGAATGTCTTCCACTTAAGACCCGACTTTTCCCTGATATATACGCACAGGCTGAGAATCGATTTGGTGGTTGGAGAGTGAGAGAACTTTCTACAGCGGACGGTTTCAAGGATACCTACGGAAACTACAGCGGGAGAGAGCCGCCATTTTTGTCCTGCTTGAGAGACATCCAGCCTCCAGTGAAGTTTCTTATAGCAGTCTATTATAATATTTGCAGAGTTGGGATCGGTTAGATAAGACATGAAACGTATTATATATACGAGACCATTTATGGCATGATTTGCAGATATGCCAGGACTTGATTGCATCCATATAAACCTGGAAGTCTATTGACGTGACTGTATTTCGGGCTTGAGTTACATCACCTGCTCACATAATCCGGCAATGAGTTTTTGAAACATGTTGCTTTTAAGTGTGCAAATATATTAATATCTGTGCATTTCTACTTATTACAGTATACACTATTATTTATGTACTTCGATATCCTATTAGTAGATATAGATAAGTTATGTCTAGTGAGATCTGAGTCCAGAGACACTGCATAATATGCTGGACACTATTATTTTCTTTTGTGGTTACTAGTACCTAATGCTTCTGCTATGTTCTTCGTGTCTCCCATTGTTTGGTGTTCTACAGCACAAAAACTTGAATATACACACTTTACTACCCGAAGGTTAGATGATATATATAGATAGGCCTATTTCCCTTGATAGCCATTGTCCATCATATATTATAGTTAATTGAAGACTCCTCTGCCTGCGGCAGGGGAACATGCTATTGTTAGTTGCTGCTCTTATATTGATGAGTATATGTCCTACACTTACAATGGTATTTCTTTCATTAGTCAGCATTAATACAGAGTTCTCTAACGTGCAATTAGAACCAAGGATGCATATCTCCACATAGATAACTTTTGTCACCTAGTTGGCCTTACTTTGATAAATGTCTATTCGATATTTAGAGTTGTTAATAGGATCCTACTAGCTTTAAATATATATGTAGTATGTTAATGTTTACATGTTCTGTAGGGTTGCTTGTGGGTTTTAAAAGTACTCTCCACTTCTGGGTTTGATATACTGTTTTATGCTATCTAGTCGCGTGATTGGCTGTATTCCTAGCTGTGCTCTATATTTTTTATATTATTACTAGGGCATGGTTGATGTGTTAGGTTCGCCCGCGACTCTAATATAACTGATATGTATATGTTATGCCAGTATATATGTTCTAAAGAAGCATGTATGGATGAGGTTGTAAAATTCTTATATTTAGTCATTTATCTAGATTATGGAAAATTAAAACTGTGAACCCCACACTTCTTACTACTGATAGTGCCTTTACTATGTGATTTGCTATGCTCCCTATATCCCTTTCCACTCAATACATGTATGGATCTCTTAAAGCTAATTGTATGAGTATATATTTTTGTAAAACATCAAGGATAGCCCTTAACTGCTTATACCTGGATATTCATTAGCTATGTTGAATGGGTTAGTTGGGAACTCCATGCCCTCCCAGTCCTACATGACTAGTCTTATACTATTAGTTGGCTGGCTACGTTTCCCCCCCTAAGGGTCTCCCATTAGTATTTGTTTAACATTTAAACTCAGGAACCCAGAATCCATTTAATTTTCCCAATATTCTATATATGGCTGACACAATGTAGCAGCTAGTAATATTCCCACTCCTATAATATATAATGTTAGTCTTACGCTCCTCCCTTTTTATATGCCTTTTCTAGTGGTTAGGGACTCGTGAGTGGTCTCTTTAGTTTAAGGAGTGTGCTATATATCAGGGCTCCAATATGGCCCTATTTGCTATTTCTTTGAAAGCTTCATATACATCTGGTCATTTATAGACCCGAGGGCTTAGAAGTGGCCCTATATGTTAATTTGAAAATTTTGATTTTATTTTTTTGGCTCTAATAATAACATAGGTAGAATTTCAATGCTTGCATTTCCTATGACGTTAGATATTTAACTGTATGCTTTTATCTACACTGTATAATATTGTGATAATGTTTGGTTTCTATGCGGTACTGTGTACTACATCTATTTGCCCTTACTGGTTGAGGGCCTATGTCAGTGTCTATTTTGTACTGATATATATATATTACCTCAATAAGAAAAAAAAAAAAAAAGAAAGGGACGGTTGTAGGGAACGCGCCTCACGAGAAACAGCATCCCCAGAGGTGGATGGCTCAGTGGACCCCTGATTCCTCGATCCCGAGGAATGGAGTACTCTAAAACAGCATTCGGAACATAACTGATGGGCATGTATCACCCGGGCCAATTCATATTCTTCGCAAGAAGTAGAATCTGAATCAGAGACATCTGTCTCCAAAAAATCTGAATCCTCCATAGCTGGGCTATTGAAAGAATGGACCAATAATAAAAATATAAACGGCACCTTACACCCTCAATGGCTGGAGCACTCACTACCTCCTAGGACCCAGACACCAGCGAACCAGATTTTTTCCATCGCCACACAGTCAGGAATGTGGAAATGGAGGGCAAAAGCGTAACCACGCCCGTTCACAAGGTGTACCGTGCAGTCCATGAAGGAGTGTGCCAAACCTTAAGGCTGCGTCACTTGCCATAGGCCATTATGTTCCGAAAAGGCCATAAGCCTAAGTGTCACTACACATTAACAGACAGAATCACATAAACATGATTTGTTCAATAACCCCCCCTCAGGAGATATTAACCCTTGATTCCAAGATACAAAGGAGCCTCACTAAGACCATGTGTTAAAGTTATTCCCGAAAGGTTGTAGCCCCTCTCACATAAACAGTTGTATTACAGTATGACGAAAGTAAAATGAAACAATCTTACCGGAATCTACACCGTGGAACAGGAACACGGCCCTTCAAGTGTGGCAGATAGTAGCATCGCTTCTGACATGGACTTGAGAGAAAAAAGCAGGCAGTGAAACTCGTCAACACAGATTGCTGGTGGAGCTATTAACATGAGTCGGAATGGCTTTGCAGAAAGACTCTCCCTGCATCTCCGGACTCTGACTTTTATCCAAGCTCTCACTGAGAGGCTGACAGGACTACTTAAAACTCCAGTCCCATTCCGAAGAGTACTACCCTCCATAAGAGACTATCGAAACTTCTGACACTTCTCTGCCAACCTCCTGGGACAAAAGGCAAAGAATGACTGGGGATGGGGGAAGTGGGAGGGGGGTATTTAAGCCTTTGGCTGGGGTGTCTTTGCCTCCTCTTGGTGGCCAGGTTCTAAATTCCCAAAAGTAATGAATGCAGCTGTGGACTCTTTCTGTTTATGAAGAAAAGAAAGAAAGAAAGAAAGAAAGAAAGAAAGAAAGAAAGAAAGAAAGAAAGAAAGAAAGAAAGAAAGAAAGAAAGAAAGAAAGAAAGAAAGAAAGAAAGAAAGAAAGAAAGAAAGAAAGAAAGAAAGAAAGAAAGAAAGAAAGAAAGAAAGAAAGAAAGAAAGAAAGAAAGAAAGAAGAGAAGAATATTTATCCTTGGCACAGGAACTACTAGACTTAGACCTCAAACAAAAACAAAACCCTATGGATGATAGGGTCCTACAAATTAAAACCTAATGACAGCAACTATTCATAAAAAAAAACTTTTACAGAGAGGACAATAAATCAGGTAAATGACTGGCTAAAGCACTTAAAAAACAGAACCAAAGAACGTATATACATTGAATTAAATCTATAAATTGTGTATACATAACATAATACATCTTAAACTATGTAAACAATACCTGCAGACGTACCTGTACCCAGATACCTTCTGATCTGAGTAAATTTCTAGAACAACCCATACAAGCTAAAGAAATACTTGAAGCTATTCAGGGTTTACAGCTAACTAAATTTCTAGGCCCAGACATTTTTTTTTTGGACTATATTATAAAACATTCACAAAATATCTTACTCCAATGCTCACTACTCTTTTCAATACAATCTCAGAACATACTTCATTCCCTGACAACCGATGAGTAGATCTTGCATGTCACTTTCAACTCACTCCTCAACAAAGAGGCAAAAGAAAATGAATGAGGATCATGGCAAGTGGGAGGGATTTAAAACTCTTTTGTAAAAGGGTGTCTTTTGCCTCCTCCTTGTGGTCAGGAGGGGAATATTCCCACATGTAATGACTTGTGAATTCTCACCATCTGATTAAGGGGCCAGCTCTGGAGTGCCCAGAAGATTGCACAGCATTTCAAGATGCTGATTGATAACTTTGTCCCCTGAGGAGACCAAACTCTCCAGGAAACCCAGACTGTGCCCCATCCCATCAAGCTAGCATCTGTGGTGAAAACTGTCCAACTTGGATTGAGAAATGAGGCTTCCTGAATAATTGATTGGTGAGTCTGCCACCAAGTTAGAGAATGTCTTGTTTTGAAGTCTAAAGAGATCTTCTGAGACAGGTTGTGTTAACCTCCATTCTGTTGTTGCAACATTTAAAGCTGCAAAATATGTAACTGGAATCTGGTAAAAGGTATATAATCTGAAGCCACTACCATGAGACCAACTACTTCCAGGCATTGAGGCACTGTAGGAAGAAGAGCAAGTTGGAGTCCCATTGTAACAGAGTCTATAATGGTTGGAGGTTGATTTTTCCAACCATGTGACCGAAGGAACTGAAGAGCTGTGTTTGTATGTTCCTGAGTCATCTGAAAAGAGGCAGCTATATCAGAATAGCATCTAGGTAAGGAATTACTGCAATGCCCTGAGCTCCCACTACAGACAAAAGAGCTCAGGTAACTTTTGTGAAGTTTTATTGCTGTAGCCAGACCAAATGGGAGAGCAACAAACTGGTAATGCCTGTTTAGAAAAAGCAAATCTGAGGAATTTTTTATGATCTCTGTAAATAGGGATATGCAAATAGGTATATTGTCTATGGAAGACATCAAATTGCCCTCCTGCACTAATGCTATATAGTGCAAATAGTCTCCATTTTGAAAGCTGAAAATTTCATAAATTTGTTCAGAGTTTTCAGAGTCAATATAAACCAGTAAGTCCCTTTTTTTCTCAGGAACAAGGCAATGCTTTGAATAGAACCCCTGCTTCTGTTCCTCTAAAGGGACTGGAGTTATAATGTCTAGGTCTGTTACACATACCAAGAAAGCTCTACCCTTTTAAGTATCTTTTGGTATATGAGACAGGACTCCTTCCTCACGAGAAAGGAGACTGAAATTCTATGCGGTACCCTTGGGAAATTATGTTCAGTACCCAAGGATCTTTACTGCCTAACTGAACTCTTGTCCATTCCACTGCCCTGTTTGTAAATTTTGGAGGATAAGGATCCGTTAGAGAACACCTTTCAATTGACATGTAGATCAGCATTTAAGTTCAACCTTCACTCCTTGCTGGAGGCAAAAAATTTACTAAGGAATCATAAGAAAGCGGGAGGGATTAAAACTCTATTATGTGGGGTGTTATGCTTCCTCCTATAGGATTGGACATGAATACAGATACCAAGCAAGGGATTCCCTTAGAGTAAACTATAATTCACAAATCCACTTGAGAATATCTAACCTGAAAACTAGAATGTGCTACTAGAATTTATAGAAATTCTACAAGGTGGTAGAGAGATGAAGTCCAACATGACTATACTTCAATTAACTTCTAGAGGAAGAGTAGGAAACTGATGAACAAGGCAACAGAATTTGATAACTGATGGGTATTTCTGCTACTGCAAGTGGGTGTAAAGCTAAGGGCACCATAGTAAAAAATATAATCAGAGGAAATTATGCGAGAAAACAGCAGGGCCTCCTGCTTCTGTATTATTTTTTTGTATTATGTTTAATGTATTTATATTTATTTGTATCATGAATTGTTTTCATTGTGTATCCTTCCTTATGTTCCCAGTGCTACAAAGGAACAACACAGGGAAAAGGTAGCATTTAGATGGGGCTCTAGTAAAGCGTACAGAAAAAGTGAGGGGAAAAAGTCATAAATATAGAATAAATTGTACTAAAACTGCAATTAAGTATATCAGTTAATGCAGGAGGTTATTGCATTATTTAAAAACAGACAAAAAAAATCTCAAAAAATATCTAAATGTGAAATCTCTCAAATCAAAAAAATCTCATATTTAATTCTTATTCCATCTAACGAGCTTGAGGACAATTAAACAAAAAGATGTATTATATATTTAAAATATAAACCAATAGAAAGATCAATGAATACCCATCAGTTCTAAATGTTGTTGGGGATCACTAAAACAAAAGATATCTAACTGAGCTGTCATTAGAGAAAAGTTAACTTGGAAAATGAAAGTCTAGGTATAATCTGTCCTTTTTCTAGGTTTCGTGTTCAGAAATAAAAGCAAATTATATTAGTAAAAATGTCCTTTTGACATTTTGAAGCATTTAGGCAAGTAGAAGCTTTAGATCAGTTGATCCATGACATACCTGTAATGATGCCATACTAAACCTTAGCTATAGCCTGATTTAATTTGAATAAGTGCTTGTCATTTTATGTGCTATAATTTAAATTACAACTCCTTACATGCTTTCCAGACAAGCAAAGATCATTCTAAGTGTAAGAAAACATTGTAGCTCATAAACTTAAAGATAGGCTAAAACCATTACAAGCATTTTATCATAAAATATAAAACAGAACTACACTGGCTCAATACTTCGTTTCATAATAATCAGTCGCCTCTTCCTTCTTTGTACCAAAAAAAAAAAAAAAAAAAAAGAGAGAAAAAAAAAAAAAGTTAAATGCATGTAGCCAATTATTTGCCTGAGACAAAATACAATGAAGCTCCCTACTGAAAAATCAGCTACTGCCACAATTTAGGTAAGGTGAAAAAAAAAAATATTTATGCTTTAAACTGTATAGGAGACATTCTCTACATTTATGTCATTGGCAAATTAATTACACCACAATACTATCCAATGAAGTGTGTGAGTTTGTTTTTCTTCATCACACTTTTTTATTATTAAATATTCCTAGGCTCATAATATTTTTTACATTTATTTCAAAATAATGCAAGGTACAAGCAAAACACAATATTGTTTCTCACTTATGACATAACCACTTTAAAGGGCTGATTTTTATTTATATATATATATATATATATATATATATATATATATATATATATATATATATATATATATATATATATATATATATACACACTGTATGTATGTACAGATAGAATATACCACTAACAAGTAGTGATATAAGCTTTGGAGCCTACCGAGCGCAAACACAAGGGATCACACAACTGGATACAAAGTAATAGATAGTATAGTATAATTTTATAAATAAATATATATATATATATATATATATATATATATATATATTTATATAAATACTGTACTAAAACTGACCAAATATAAACAGAAAAATAAATAAATAAATCTCTACTGAATAGATTGCTTGTATACAAGCACCAATATTATAAACGAATACATGAACAATTTCATTCAAATTTAGATTGAAAACAACAATTTGATACTATTAATTAATTAAAATTAATTTAGTCAGAAACCACAATTTTTTGTCTCCTAAGAAAGCTGCTAAACACAAAATCCCCCAATAGAGAAATATCTTTTTCCAAATATTTCTATTTCATTAACAGAAGAGTAAAGAGGGAGTATAGGGGATATGAGGCAAGCGCTAAAAAAGGACAAAAAAAAATCAAACTTATTGATTAGGATCCAAAGTAAAAAATATATATATAAAATAGGTGCACAAAGAGTCTATATATATTTGCACTCCTATTACTATAAAAATGATGTATGATAATACATATCTAGATCAAATAAAGCATATTTAAATCCAATAGAGCAATATACATAAGTGAGAAATACAACTTATAAATATCGGATAGAGAAAGAAAAAAAAAATTATAAGATAGGAAAATACAATAATATGAATGAGTCCCAAAACCGAAAAGTACAGTTCAAGCCACTAGGGTACACACATAGGAATATGTGATATCAGGCTAAAGTCCCATGAATTCAGAAACACTCCAATAGGTGAGGGAAATCCACACAAGCCCTTTTGAAAATATACTCACAGGAACTTCCCTCAATCGATATAAGGTAAGGGGAGAGCGTAGGTCCTCAGTGGAACTTGTGTGTACACAATCCCTTGTACGATCTTTTCATTAAGGGTCCCTTGTCAAGCTCGAGCGGTATGGGAGCTCTGTATTCCTTGTTTTGCAAGACCAGTCTCCCTTTCCCTGTATCTTCCGTAACGTCTTTTTGTCTAAGTTCCTTCACTGCAAGTCCACTGTGAAAGACCTCACAGTTTACACAAAAGAAGCCGTTCTAAAGCAACAGTTAATGTGCAGGAAAAAAAGGAATCCACCCATAAAAAAATAAAGTTTATGCAGTCAGCAAGAATAAAAAATATATAAGAATTTAAATTAGTAATAAAGTTCACTTCACCAAGATACACAAGATGCTTGTCCAGTTTCTTACTGCATACAATATAATATTCCTTAGCCTCAGTCATGTTAATGGAACAGAAATAAGCAATTAAATGCTCACTAGAGCTAATGGGAAGGAAGTATTAGGCAGATCACATCATAATACCTGTAGAAGGGATTTTAACTAAAAGAAATTGTTAATTACATAAAATAAATAAAAAATACTAATAAAGTGATCCTTGTTAAATGCTAAAAAATGCCATATTTTGCTATTTAACATTAAAACTCTCTAGTGATTAAGATGGATTATACACTTTTAAACAACTTTCCAATTAAATGTTGCTATCAATTTTGCTTTGTTCTCTTGGTATCTTTTATTAAAGAAGCAGCAATGCACTGCTGGGAGCTAACTGAAAACATTTGT
The DNA here is from genome assembly GCF_027579735.1 of Bombina bombina. Taxonomy (NCBI): domain Eukaryota; kingdom Metazoa; phylum Chordata; class Amphibia; order Anura; family Bombinatoridae; genus Bombina; species Bombina bombina. Next base: position 133,258,155 of record NC_069504.1, on the reverse strand, counting down.
AACCTGATTAAAATGGGCATACAAGTTCAGCTACCAATCAGCAGCTGGCTCAAAGCTCCTGAGCCGATCTAGATATGCTTTTCTACAAAGGATACCAAGAGAATAAAACAAATTAGATAATAGAAGTAAATAAGAAAGTTGTTTAAAATTGCATGTTCTATCTGAATCATGAAAGAAAAAAATGTGGATTTCATGTCTCTTTAAAGTGAATGTAAATTTTGATGCTAAAGTGCCCGGTTTTTAAAACTCTGATTAAAAAAGGGGCACTTTAATTCATCAAAATTTACATTTCATTCCTGTTGTGAAAAAATGCTTACCGTTTAAACTTCACAGCAGCTCCAGCTTCCTCCAGTCTCCCAAGCCATTTCTGATGTCAGAAATGATTGATAGGTCATCCTTCAATCACAGCTTCCCCCCCGGGGGAATCAGTGTCTGATTCAACATTGTGATTGGAGGAAGCCGGATGCCTCATTTTAGACCCAGGAAGAGGCTTTGAAAGGGGTGGAGGAAGCTGGAGCTGCTGTGAAGTTTAAAAGGTAAGTTTTTTTTCACAACAGGAGTGAAATGTAAATTTTGATGAATTAACCCTTTCGTGACAGGGTTAAAGTGCCTACATCGGAACACCTGTTCCGATGTAGACAAATTGAAACTACGCGATCGTGCATACGATCGCGAGATTTCAATTATTGGATCGCATCTGGGGGGCGTCCCTACAACCCTAGGAACGCCCTCCAGACCGTGATCAAGTCCTTGAAGCACAGAAGGCTTCAGGACAGCCGTTTGTTATGACGTTCTATTCCATCATAACGGCTTTAAAGCCCAGTGTAAATATGACGGAATAGAACGGCATAACGGCGTTAAAAGGTTAAAGTGCCCCTGTTTTTAATCGAAGTTTTAAAAACCGGGCACTTTAGCATCAACATTTACATTCACTTTAAGGTAAATATTGAAGATTAGATTCTAATACTGTCTCTTGTGGTCATCTGATCGCTCACTGGGATTGGCTCACCTGTAACCAGGTAGGGAAATCCTCACATTATGGCTGGTTAGTGCATTTGAGGGCTGGAGTTGAAATAAAACAAACAAAGAAGAAAAAAAAAAAAACATTGATACCAAGTGTGTCACCGAGAGAGTGCCAGGTGACATGTACAGTACTGTGAAAAACTATCCAGATGAGGAAAATATGCCATGATGAAATGTGCCAGTTAAAGTGTTCTATACCCAGATAAGCCTGATAAACTGAATATATGATGACGTGTTAACATGAACATTATTTCACTCAGTAACATGATATTAAATAACTATATGTGCATTCTGTGCGTGTTTTCCTATACGTTGCTTTCTTTATTCTTTATTATTATTAATATAATATTTCCAAAGTCTTGCTGTGTTTGCATCCAGTAAAACTGGATTTTAAAATAAATTCCTGAAAACAGACAAATGTATCTGATACCAATTTGGCACATCCTGACATTACTGCTTCTTATTTTGTGTAACCTAATAATATTTAAGTGATGCAGTTGGGGGTATTTGAGGAAAAATGTTACACCTGTACTTGCTACAAAAAGGAGACAATGGTATATATCACATTCAACATAAACTGGGGGAAAAAAACAATTGTAAATAAGGTCACATTTGCCCTAATGTAATAAATACCTGTATTCAAATCTATAGTAAAAGAACAGAATCATAAAAAAATTGTGCACTGCATTGGTTATGTTTTGGATTTCTTACTATTAACATGGGCATATTAGCTCTCATAAATAGAAGAAAAACGCATTTTAACATAGGAGATGAGACTCTGATGAAAACACTTTGTATTCAAGCTTCATGTAAATGCCAAGAGCAGGAAAGAGTCTAAAGTATCTTTCTGATATTTGTGGGATGGGGGTTGAATCTTCAGTGCTAAACACTTGTGTGCACAGCTCAGAATGTTAAACAGAGGTTAAGTGCATGGAGATCCAATGATAAAGTCTCTTTAAAATTCTCCAGAGTGTGCAGTCTAAGTGAATCAGTCCAGTTCTCTACAGCTGTTAAAACTGGCAGATAAAACAGGCTCTAGTTTAAGCATTAATATTAAAAAGGATCAAAACTGACAACCAATACATTTCTCTAAACATCCCTGGCACATCTTCTTGCATAGCTTCTTCTAATAAAATAATTAATCGAAAACAATTTTAAACCAGATAGAGGAATACTGAATAACAACAAGAGTGTTTTTCTTCTCTGCTCGACAAGTAGACTGTGCTACACAAATGATTAAGATTGCAGTTAAAATGTAAACTTACGGACAGAAGCTTCCACGTTATAGATCGGACGGGTTTCGGTATGCCAGACCAACTTAATTTCCGCAATTCATCTGTTCAACAAGTGTACAAAAAAAACATGGTTACTTAAAAAGACTTATCAATAGACAACCAATATCAATGACCTTTAACTAAACTGACGCTTTGTAGGAAATGTACATTTTTTAGTCTGAAATGTCTTCTTACTTTTTTTTTTTTCTCATTAACACTGCTTGTGATCTGGGGAGCAACCATATCAGTTTACAAATAGGAAGGTACATTAAAAGCATTTTAACATGGCTTCCTGGGATCAAAGAACACGCTCTAATCATCATCCTTTTATTAAATATTTATCCGTTACATTCCCATAACTAGAAAATCTAAAGTGTGTTGAAAACCAAAATTTATGCTTATCTGAAAAATTTATTTATTTCAAGGTGGTGAGCGTCCACGAGTTCATTACTTCTGGGATTCAACTCCTGTCCATTAGGAGGAAGCAAAGATTCCCAAAACTCCAAGAGTATTCTATCTCTCCCACCTCCCTGATTAGCCAGTCTTATGTATAGCCAAGTAAGGAAAGGTAGGAAAGGACAGAACAGGGGAATGAGGTGAAAAACTAGAACTGCAGCCAATAAATAAATAAATAAATACATTGAAAAAATAGGGCAGGCTGCATGGACGTTTATGCTTTAAAGAAAATATTTTTTTAGATAAGCATACATTACTTTTGGGAACTAATACCCAAGAGTAATAAGGGCGGGATTAAACCTCTTGAAAAGGCAGGCATTTAATTTCCAGACACTGCTGCCTGGAGAACTTTCCTACCAAAAGCCGCTTCCAAAGAAGCAAAAACATCTAAGAGGTAGAGTTTAGAAAATATGTGTTGCTACCTTGCAAATTTGTTCAACCGAAACCTCATTTTGAAATGTTCAGAAAGAGGAAACTGATCTGGTAGAGCAGAATATGCTTCAGGAAAGACTTCCCCCGTCTCCAAGTAAGCCCTGTGAATTAAAAGCTTTACCAAAAGTAATGGCCAAAGGCCTTCTGTGCCTTGCAAGAACTTGACAAATTTATGGAAAAACTAGCGGATTGACTAAAATCCTTTGCAGCTTGTGGAAAAAAGACACAATCCTCACTATCCCAATGTGTAAACAAGAGATCCACAGCAATCTTAAGCCAGAGAGATACCATTACTTAATATCCAAGAACTTGGATGCGTACTACAACATATTGTTTCTCTGGGAATCCCGACCACTACCATAAAGAAGCAGCTCCAACTGCCTAATTATGGCTCTATTTCCATGCTTAATGTAGGAGACCCCAACACTGTTTTAGGTCATAAACATCACTAAGGTCAACACCCTCAAGTAAACTTAAGGCCAACTTATATCCCGCAACATCACACCTTATCACCAAAATCGGTGTACTCATTCATTACAAAAATGTTTATCATTTGTTTATTTTTGTTTTATTGTTATTTATTGCTGCTTTAACACAAACATGTTGAACTATTGGAGTGATTTTTCTTGAAAATAGTAAATCAGTATATGTCCAACAACACAGGGACTTTAATGCTTCTTGGACTTTTATCAAACCTGGCAATCAGGCTTGGACATACATGATACCACAGCCACGAATCAAAAGGACATTGTGAAAACATGTACTTCCCTGGACCCTTACTAATCACTAAATCACTACCAATGTATACATTGTATTTTAGTTAATATTTTTATGTGTAAACCGAAATAAAAAATAATAATTTAAAAAAAAAAAAAACCTTTGCAACTTATAGATATAAATGTAAATCTTTAACTACATCTAGATTATGCAGAAGTCGCTCTATAGAAATACTTGTATTGATGTTGTCCTAAAAAAAATACCTTTGGTAAGAAATCAAGTTTGAGTCTTCAAAAAAAAGTTGTATCCTGTTAAAAAAATAAGACAACGAAGAACAAGATAAAGGGAGTCTGTAGGTAGTTTTCGTCCGTTGCAGCTTTGCACCCTACTCTTAACTGGTTTTGAATTCCCGGCCTTGATTATATCGCAATATACCCAGACCAGCGCTTTTAGGCAACAGAACACTTGTCATTACTGATCATTCAAAAACTCTTCTAGCAGAAGAGATTGCTAAAATAAACAATACCTTCAGAGATAAAGATAAATGTCTGTAAAATGCATAGGTTCAAATGGCAAAACTTGAAAACTCATAAAATCAATTAAGGTTCCAACGTGGAGAAATTGAATAAATAATTGGTATCAATCTGATTAATGCTTGAACAAAGCTCTAAACATTAAGAAGTTAACAATTCTCCTCAGGAAAAGAACTAAAAGAGCTGAAATTCCCCCTTCAAAGAGCTAGAAGATAAGCCACTATACAAACCGATTTGCAGAAATTGTAGAATTCTGGGAATTCTAAAAGAATGCCAATTAAAAAAAATGTTCTCTTTGTAGCAAAAAAATAAATAATTTTCTATAATTTGAGACAGAAGTTCCCCGGAGCAGGATTCCTAGCTTGCATTAAAGCATTTAAGTCAAAATAAAACTTTCATGATTCAGATAGGGAATGCAATTTTAAACAACTTTACAATTCACTTTTATCATCAAATTTGCTTTGTTCTCTTGGTATTATTAGTTGAAAGCTAAACGTAGGTAGGCTCATATGCTACTTTCTAAGACCTTGAAGGCCGCCTCTTGTCTCAGTGCATTTGACAGTTTTTCATAGCTAAAGGGACAGTCTAGTCAAAATTAATCTGTCATTAATTAGATAGGACATGGAATTTTAAGCAACTTTCCGATTTACTATTATCATCAAATTTGCTTTGTTCCTTTGGTGGTATTTTTGAATTTTTGAAAAGCTAAACCTAGGTAGGCTCAAAATGATTTCTAAACCGTTGAAAACTGCCTCCTAGCTCAGAGTATTTTAAAAGTTTTTCACAGTTAGACAGTACGATTTTGTGTGTGTCATATAGATAGCATTGTGCTCACTCCCGTGGAGTTATTTAGGAGTCTGCACTGGTTGGTTAAACTGCATGTCTGTCAAAAGCACTGAGATGGGGGGCAGTCTGCAGAGGCGTAGATACAATGTAATTACAGAGGTAACACATATATTAATATAACTGTGTTGGATATGCAAACTGGTGAATGGGTAATAAAGGGATTATCTATCTTTTTAAAGTATAAAAATTCTGGCGTAGACTGTCCCTTTAAATTTGCTTTGTTCCCTTGGTGGTATTTTTGAAAGGGTAAACCTAGGTAGGCTCAAACTGACTTCTAAACATTTGAAAACCGCCTCCTAGCTCAGAGCATTTTGAAAGTTTTTCACAGTTAGACAGTACGTTTTTCACAGTTAGACAGTACGAGTTCATGTGTGTCATATAGACAGCATTGTCCTCACTCTCGTGGAGTTATTTAGGAGTCTGCACTGATTGGCTAAACTGTATGTCTGTCAAAAGCACTGAGATAAGGGGGCAGTCTGCAGAGGCTTAGATACAAGCTAATCAAAGAAGTAAAACATATATTAATATAACAGTGCTGGTTATGCAAAACTGGGGGATAAGTAATAAAGGGATTATCTATCTTTTTAAACAATAAAAATTATGGTGTAGACTGTCCCTTTAACAGTATCAGAGAAGACTCTCTGCATATTAGAATTAAGCAATCAATCACCAAGCAATTAAGTAGAGATAACTTCCCATGGAGGAAATCTAGACATTTGCAATAAGACTGCAATACTAATTCTATATGACCAAGCAAGAGCTATTAGAAATATAGATGAGATTTCCTATTTGATTAGAGCTATTACCACTTGATGCAGAACAGTTGGGGGGGGGGGAGTATGCCAGGTAGAAAAGACCAAGGAAATAGAAACATATCTTCTGATGATCTCTGGACCTTGACAAAATATCTGGAAAACTAGAAGATAAAATGAGAAACCATCAGGTCTATCTCTGGAAAATCCTTCTAGACTATCTAATTGAAGATGTCAGAAGAAACTACCATTCCCCTGTATGAAGGAATTGGCGATAAAGATAAACCATTTCCCAGATGTTCATACTTGGAATTTAAATTGCAGAAAACGTAGAAACTGAGTTCTGCTCATTGAAGAATATGGAACACCTCCTCCATCACTAGAGAACTGCAAGTTCTCCCTTGATGATTAGAAAATGCCACAGTTGTGACATATACAGATTTGAAATGCAGACAAATCTCCTTTTCAGAAGAGGTCATCGTTCTAATACCTGTATTGGTAACCTTGCCTCCTGAGGATACCAAACTCCTTGAGCTCTCCTGGACCCCCATAATGTGCCCCAATCTGACTTGCAACTATTGAGATTTTGTTACAGTTGGAAAAAGAAAAGAAGACCCCAGAGAGATGGACTAAATATTTATCCAGCACAATAGAAATCTTCTCAATAAAGGATCCCCTGGAATTCTGTGGGAAAGTAGAGTGTAATTCTTGTACCAATGACTCAACATGCAAAGCTAAAGAAAACTCATGAAAAAATTAGCAATTGAAAAGTATGCTTCAATTATCAGACCTAGTACTTTCATACAGCTAGATACAGTAGCATTAGAAGTTGACTGAAGCTTCATTTGATCTGTTAAGGGGGGAAAAAATTACTACTCCCAAAAAGACACCCTAGTTTGAGGCAACAGAGAGTTCCTGGAAAACTGATTCCCCAACCATGTTGCCGAAGAAACAACAAAAGAGTGTTGGAATGAGAAATTGTTCAAGTATGGAAATCACCAATATACTCTGAATACAAATAATAGGGTTCCCAAAACCCTTTTGAACATTCTGTGAGCCGAAGTTGACAAAATGGAAGAGCCACAAACTGAAAAAGTTAAAACTGAGGAATTGTGAATGCTCTAAGTGAACTGAAATATTAAGGAATATATCCTTCAAAATTAAGGTAGACATGAATTGGTTTTGTGAAAAATTCTGATTGTTTTATTTTGAAGGATGGAATTAAGAGAAACTTGATTAAGGATCCTAAAAAAACAAAACACAAATTAGGCCTGAAAGCTCCCTTAATTTTGGGAACAATGAAAAGGAAGGAATACAAATCCAGGCCTTGTTCCACCAAAGAAACTGAATGAACCACTTCAATGAGTTAACAAATGAATATTGCATAAATATGTTTTTACATGTTTTCATCTACTTAAAGTGAATGTAAACTTGAGCATAGTCGCTCAAGTCATAGGATCAATCCAAGGTAAGACCAGCAACCCCGGGTAAAGCCTGGTCAGGCTAGGTGCACGCAGGAAAAATATGGCGACCCCCAGCTACACTGTAATCCAAATGAACAATCCTCAGCACCTTTCAATGTAAAAAAAGGCCCTTTATTAAATTCACATAAACGGATAGTTATGCGACGTTTCGGGAACGCAGTTCCTTAATCATGCATACTGAACAGTGCACCTGTACCTTAACTTAAAGGTGTGACTAACCAATCACAAGCTTGTATTTTGAACACTCCCTACACCTTAACATTTTATTCAGAAGTAGAGATAATGCTGCCCTCTAATGTTCACAATGGGAAGAATGCTAGAATTTAAAGGAATACTAAACCCACATTTTTTTCTTTTGTGATTTCTTCGTTCTCTTGCTATCTTTATTTGAAAAAGAAGGCATCTAAGCTAAGGAGCCAGCCAATTTTTTGTTCAGTGCCCTGGACAGCACTTGTTTATTGGTGCTGTCCAATCAGCAAGGACAATCCAGGTTGTGAACCAAAATTGGGCTGGCGTTTAAACCTACATTTTTGCTTTTCAAATAAAGATAGCAAGAGAACAAAGAAAATTTGATAATAGGAGTAAATTAGAAAGTTGCTTAAAATTGCATGCTCTATCTGAATCATGAAAGAAAAAAATGTGGGTTCAGTGTCCCTTTAAGAGTCTACCTATACAAAGATACACATAGCACATAGCCAGGTGAAAATGAACACTCAATGGCATAGAAATACATAAAAAAAATGACAAACTATATACAATGTCATACACATTAGAATATAAAAACAATATACACATATAGAAATGAGAGCAAATGAGGGTAGAAACCCATATATATTTTTGGTACAATTAGAGGAAGACTGATAAATCCAGTTCTCTATTTAACCCATTAGGGTACATCAAGCCCAATTTATGGATCCAGAACGCCTCCTTCTGTTTCAAGAGGCGTTCTCTATCACCTCCTACTCTAGTACTTATCAGGTACTAGATACTAATCTTATTTTTAAAATCCAAAGGGAAGACTACTAAATGGAGCAATGAATAGGGGTATAGATAAAAAGATGAGCGATTATCTCTATAATGAATACCCTAAAACACCAGTGTTTTAAACGGTACCTAAGGTACCTAAGAATTTACAGGAACTACCTGGGCGCCCTATTGTGTCGAATGTAGAGTCGGTATTCACTAATATAGCTAAATTTCTAGATAGGCTATTACAATGTTATGTTGAGAGAATTACATCTTTCATTAAGGATACTGGTGACTTTATACAAAAGCTGTCCACACTAACATTTGAGAACATTAATTATATTCTGTTTAGTTTAGACGTTAAAAGTCTATACACATCCATTAAGCAAGAAAGTGGAATAGGGGAAATCAGTCACAAATAGATTTTTTTGAGGAACTATTGAGAATAGTATTGTATTATAATTATTTTCTTTTTAGAGATAAGTGGTATGCACAAAAGAAGGGGACCGCCATGGGGTCTAATGTTGCCTCATCATATGCCAACCTATATATGAATCATTTTGAGGAAAATTGTGTTTATAGTAATCATCTGTTTTTACAGTATGGAGCCACATGGTGGCGTTTCATCGATGACGTGTTTGGCAAATGGTGGGGCAACATAGACTCTTTGAGACAATTTGTGAATGAGCTCAATCAAGAAGTCAATGGCTTGGAGTTCACTTTAGTAGCCAAGGAAGAAAGTATGGTATTTTTGGACACTGTTATATATAAGAAGGGAACTGAATTAAAAATTGATCTACACAGTAAAGATACAGATCGTAACACCCTTCTCCGATATGACAGTTTCCATAATCAAACATTGAAAAATCCACTTCCAAGAAGCCAGTTAATTAGGGTGAATAGAATTGTCAGTGAGAAGTCTTTGAAAGATGTAAGACTTAAAGAAATGGGTGAAAAAATCCTGGTAAGAGGATACACTAAGGAGCTGGTTGAGAGAGAAACCCATAAAATAAAAAATAAGGATAGTGTTCATAATAAGGAGAAAAAAGTCAATGAAGAGAAACTCATTTTGTAACTCAATTTAATGATCACAGTGAAAAAATATCCCACATCATAAGGAAGCATTGGTACATAATTCAAACTTGTAATAAAAATGTAGATACATTACAAAAAAATCCTATTATGGCACACAAGAGAGTTAAGAATCTTAGTGACATTTTGGTTCAATCTGACATGGGTCCTAAATGTATTAGTAAAACAAGATATATCACTGAAAAGAATTCAGGTTGTTTCCCATGCCTAAACTGTAGCATTTGTCATTCAGTCATTAAAGGACATGAATTTGTTCACTCAAGAAGTGGACATTAAATTTAAATAAAAAACTCATTATACTTGTATTTGTAGTCTACATGATAAAATGTCCATGCTCTAAAATTTACATAGGGGAAACAGCACAAAAGAAAAGAGCGAGATTAAATCAACATAAATCTAATATTAGGAAGGGTGACATCCAAGCCCCTGTAGCATGTCAGTTTTTTGGAATGTAGCCACCAAATTAATCAAATCAGGTGGCAAATCATAGACCATATGGAGGAGGTGATAGAGAATGCCTCTTGAAACAGAAAGAGATGTTCTGGATCGATAAATTGGACTTTATGTACCCTAATGGGTTAGAGAACTGAATTTATCAGTCTTCCAAAAATATATATGGGTTTCTACTCTCATTTGCTCTCATTTCTATAGGCTATATGTATATATTGTTTTTATATTCTAATGTGTATGACATTATATATAGTTTTTTGTCATTTTTTATGTATTTCTATGCCATTGAGTTTTCATTTTCACCTGGCTATGTGCTATTTGTATCTTTGTATAGGTAGACTCTAAAATTCTAGCATTCATTAACATTGTGGAAATTAGAGGGCAGCATTATCTCTACCGCTTAATAAAATGTTAAGGTGTAGGGAGTGTTCAAAATACAAGCTTGTGATTGGTTAGTCACATCTTTAAGTTAAGGTACAGGTGCACTGTTCAGTATGCATGATAAAGGGACTGCGTTCCCGAAATGTCGCATAACTATCCATTTATGTGAATTTAAGGACATTTTATACATTGAAAGGTGCTGAGGATTGTTCAAGTCATAGTACAGAATTTAAAAAACGAATGAGACTTTCATTCATCAAATATATTATATACTTATCTTCTGAGATTTTTACCTTGTAATGCTATAAGGATAAGCGCCGTTCCTCCGCCCGCCATATTCATCAATTGATTGACAGATGACAAACCTGCAATCCACTTGTAGTTGTTTCCCCTATTAGTGGATTGCAGATTTGCCATCTGTCAATCCACTAATGGCTAGTAAGATTTTTCACTCTGGACCCATGTGTGTGTGTGTATGTATATATATATATATATATATATATATATATATATATATATATATATATATATATATATATATATATATATATATATATATATATATATATATATATATATATATATACATATACATATATATACACACACGCATACAGACAAACATAACCAGCTGCCATTAGGGACTAAATAAGGGGTAACTAGTATGTATGTGTCATAAATATGTATATATATACACACACACAAATACTTACATTAAACATAGTTGCAATTTAAAACCAGAGAGTGCAACTGTGTTTACGGATTTATATATAACAAATATTATCTAATATTAAAAATGTTAAACTATGTAATTAATTTGTGCTTTGGATAGCAGAAAATTAAAGAATATTAGAAAATATCACACTGTCCCAATCTGGCCTCTTTATAATGCAACCTGGCTGGCAAAATTTTCTGTGGAAAAACAGAATTTATGTTTACCTGATAAATTACTTTCTCCAACGGTGTGTCCGGTCCACGGCGTCATCCTTACTTGTGGGATATTCTCTTCCCCAATAGGAAATGGCAAAGAGCCCAGCAAAGCTGGTCACATGATCCCTCCTAGGCTCCGCCTACCCCAGTCATTCGACCGACGTACAGGAGGAAATATGCATAGGAGAAACCATATGATACCGTGGTGACTGTAGTTAGAAAAAATAATTCAACAGACCTGATTAAAAAAACCAGGGCGGGCCGTGGACCGGACACACCGTTGGAGAAAGTAATTTATCAGGTAAACATAAATTCTGTTTTCTCCAACATAGGTGTGTCCGGTCCACGGCGTCATCCTTACTTGTGGGAACCAATACCAAAGCTTTAGGACACGGATGAAGGGAGGGAGCAAATCAGGTCACCTAAATGGAAGGCAACACGGCTTGCAAAACCTTTCTCCCAAAAATAGCCTCCGAAGAAGCAAAAGTATCAAATTTGTAAAATTTGGCAAAAGTGTGCAGTGAAGACCAAGTCGCTGCCTTACATATCTGATCAACAGAAGCCTCGTTCTTGAAGGCCCATGTGGAAGCCACAGCCCTAGTGGAATGAGCTGTGATTCTTTCAGGAGGCTGCCGTCCGGCAGTCTCATAAGCCAATCGGATAATGCTTTTAAGCCAAAAAGAAAGAGAGGTAGAAGTTGCTTTTTGACCTCTCCTTTTACCAGAATAAACAACAAACAAAGAAGATGTTTGTCTGAAATCTTTAGTGGCCTCTAAATAGAATTTTAGAGCACGGACTACGTCCAAATTGTGTAACAAACGTTCCTTCTTTGAAACTGGATTCGGACACAAAGAAGGTACAACTATCTCCTGGTTAATATTTTTGTTGGAAACAACTTTCGGAAGTACGCAAAACCACCTTATCTGCATGGAAAACCAGATAGGGCGGAGAAAACTGCAGAGCAGATAACTCAGAAACTCTTCTAGCAGAAGAAATTGCAACCAAAAACAAAACTTTCCAAGATAATAACTTAATATCTACGGAATGTAAGGGTTCAAACGGAACCCCTTGAAGAACTGAAAGAACTAGATTAAGACTCCAGGGAGGAGTCAAAGGTCTGTAAACAGGCTTGATTCTAACCAGAGCCTGAACAAACGCTTGAACGTCTGGCACAGCTGCCAGCCTTTTGTGAAGTAAAACAGATAACGCAGAGATCTGTCCCTTCAGAGAACTTGCAGATAATCCTTTCTCCAAACCTTCTTGTAGAAAGGATAGAATCTTAGGAATTTTTATCTTGTTCCATGGGAATCCTTTAGATTCACACCAACAGATATATTTTTTCCATATCTTATGGTAAATTTTTCTAGTTACAGGCTTTCTAGCCTGAATCAGAGTATCTATTACAGAATCTGAAAACCCACGCTTTGATAAAATCAAGCGTTCAATCTCCAAGCAGTCAGTTGGAGGGAAACCAGATTCGGATGTTCGAATGGACCTTGAACAAGAAGGTCCTGTCTCAAAGGTAGCTTCCATGGTGGAGCCGATGACATATTCACCAGGTCTGCATACCAAGTCCTGCGTGGCCACGCAGGAGCTATCAAGATCACCGAAGCCCTCTCCTGATTGATCCTGGCTACCAGCCTGGGAATGAGAGGAAACGGTGGGAATACATAAGCTAGGTTGAAGGTCCAAGGTGCTACTAGTGCATCTACTAGAGTCGCCTTGGGATCCCTGGATCTGGACCCGTAACAAGGAACCTTGAAGTTCTGACGAGAGGCCATCAGATCCATGTCTGGAATGCCCCATAATCGAGTTATTTGGGCAAAGATTTCCGGATGGAGTTCCCACTCCCCCGGATGGAATGTCTGACGACTCAGAAAATCTGCTTCCCAATTTTCCACTCCTGGGATGTGGATTGCAGACAAGTGGCAGGAGTGATCCTCCGCCCATTGAATTATCTTGGTCACTTCCTCCATCGCCAGGGAACTCCTTGTTCCCCCCTGATGGTTGATATATGCAACTGTCGTCATGTTGTCTGATTGAAACCTTATGAATTTGGCCTTTGCTAGATGAGGCCAAGCTTTGAGAGCATTGAATATCGCTCTCAGTTCCAGAATGTTTATCGGGAGAAGAGATTCTTCCCGAGACCATAGACCCTGAGCTTTCAGGGGTTCCCAGACCGCGCCCCAGCCCACCAGACTGGCGTCGGTCGTGACAATGACCCACTCTGGTCTGCGGAAGCTCATTCCCTGTGACAGGTTGTCCAGGATCAGCCACCAACGGAGTGAATCTCTGGTCCTTTGATCTACTTGAATCGTCGGAGACAAGTCTGTATAATCCCCATTCCACTGTCTGAGCATGCACAGTTGTAATGGTCTTAGATGAATTCGTGCAAAAGGAACTATGTCCATTGCTGCAACCATCAATCCTATTACTTCCATGCACTGCGCTATGGAAGGACGAAGAACAGAATGAAGTACTTGACAAGAGCTTAGAAGTTTTGATTTTCTGACCTCTGTCAGAAAAATCCTCATTTCTAAGGAGTCTATTATTGTTCCCAAGAAGGGAACTCTTGTTGACGGGGAAAGAGAACTTTTTTCTATGTTCACTTTCCATCCGTGAGATCTGAGAAAGGCTAGGACGATGTCCGTATGAGCCTTTGCTTTTGACAGAGACGACGCTTGAATCAGGATGTCGTCCAAGTACGGTACTACTGCAATGCCCCTTGGTCTTAAAACCGCTAGAAGGGACCCTAGTACCTTTGTGAAAATTCTCGGAGCAGTGGCTAATCCGAATGGAAGTGCCACAAACTGGTAATGCTTGTCCAGAAAAGCGAACCTTAGGAACTGATGATGTTCCTTGTGGATAGGAATATGTAGGTACGCATCCTTTAAATCTACCGTGGTCATAAATTGACCTTCCTGGATGGTAGGAAGGATCGTTCGAATGGTTTCCATTTTGAACGATGGAACCCTGAGAAATTTGTTTAGGATCTTGAGATCTAAAATTGGTCTGAATGTTCCCTCTTTTTTGGGAACTATGAACAGGTTGGAGTAAAACCCCATCCCTTGTTCTCCTATTGGAACTGGATGAATTACTCCCATCTTTAACAGGTCTTCTACACAATGTAAGAATGCCTGTTTTTTTATTTGGTTTGAAGATAATTGAGACCTGTGGAACCTTCCCCTTGGGGGTAGTTCCTTGAATTCCAGGAGATAACCTTGAGAAACTATTTCTAGTGCCCAAGGATCCTGAACATCTCTTGCCCAGGCCTGAGCAAAGATAGAAAGTCTGCCCCCCACCAGATCCGGTCCCGGATCGGGGGCCATCCCTTCATGCTGTTTTGGTAGCAGTGGCAGGCTTCTTGGCCTGCTTACCCTTGTTCCAGCCTTGCATCGGTCTCCAGGCTGGTTTGGGTTGAGAAGTATTACCCTCTTGCTTATAGGATGTAGAAGTAGAGGCTGGTCCGTTTCTGCGAAAGGGACGAAAATTAGGCTTATTTTTAGCCTTAAAAGACCTATCCTGAGGAAGGGCGTGGCCCTTTCCCACGGTGATGTCTGAAATAATCTCTTTCAAATCAGGACCAAACAGTGTTTTACCCTTGAAAGGGATGTTAAGCAATTTTGTCTTGGAAGACACATCCGCTGACCAAGACTTTAGCCAAAGCGCTCTGCGCGCCACGATAGCAAACCCTGAATTTTTCGCCGCTAATCTAGCTAATTGCAAAGCGACATCTAGAATAAAAGAGTTAGCCAATTTAAGTGCTTGAACTCTGTCCATAACCTCCTCATACGAAGATTCTTTATTGAGCGACTTTTCTAGTTCTTCGAACCAGAAACACGCTGCCGTAGTGACAGGAACAATGCATGAAATTGGTTGTAGAAGGTAACCTTGCTGAACAAACATCTTTTTAAGCAAACCCTCTAATTTTTTATCCATAGGATCTTTGAAAGCACAATTATCTTCTATGGGAATAGTAGTGCGTTTGTTTAGAGTAGAGACCGCCCCCTCGACCTTAGGGACTGTCTGCCATAAGTCCTTTCTGGGGTCGACTATAGGAAATAATTTCTTAAATATAGGGGGAGGAACAAAAGGTATGCCGGGCCTTTCCCAAAAACCACCTTATCTGCATGGAAAACCAGATAGGGCGGAGAACACTGCAGAGCAGATAACTCAGAAACTCTTCTAGCAGAAGAAATTGCAACCAAAAACAAAACTTTCCAAGATAATAACTTAATATCTACGGAATGTAAGGGTTCAAACGGAACCCCTTGAAGAACTGAAAGAACTAGATTAAGACTCCAGGGAGGAGTCAAAGGTCTGTAAACAGGCTTGATTCTAACCAGAGCCTGAACAAACGCTTGAACGTCTGGCACAGCTGCCAGCCTTTTGTGAAGTAAAACAGATAACGCAGAGATCTGTCCCTTCAGAGAACTTGCAGATAATCCTTTCTCCAAACCTTCTTGTAGAAAGGATAGAATCTTAGGAATTTTTATCTTGTTCCATGGGAATCCTTTAGATTCACACCAACAGATATATTTTTTCCATATCTTATGGTAAATTTTTCTAGTTACAGGCTTTCTAGCCTGAATCAGAGTATCTATTACAGAATCTGAAAACCCACGCTTTGATAAAATCAAGCGTTCAATCTCCAAGCAGTCAGTTGGAGGGAAACCAGATTCGGATGTTCGAATGGACCTTGAACAAGAAGGTCCTGTCTCAAAGGTAGCTTCCATGGTGGAGCCGATGACATATTCACCAGGTCTGCATACCAAGTCCTGCGTGGCCACGCAGGAGCTATCAAGATCACCGAAGCCCTCTCCTGATTGATCCTGGCTACCAGCCTGGGAATGAGAGGAAACGGTGGGAATACATAAGCTAGGTTGAAGGTCCAAGGTGCTACTAGTGCATCTACTAGAGTCGCCTTGGGATCCCTGGATCTGGACCCGTAACAAGGAACCTTGAAGTTCTGACGAGAGGCCATCAGATCCATGTCTGGAATGCCCCATAATCGAGTTATTTGGGCAAAGATTTCCGGATGGAGTTCCCACTCCCCCGGATGGAATGTCTGACGACTCAGAAAATCTGCTTCCCAATTTTCCACTCCTGGGATGTGGATTGCAGACAAGTGGCAGGAGTGATCCTCCGCCCATTGAATTATCTTGGTCACTTCCTCCATCGCCAGGGAACTCCTTGTTCCCCCCTGATGGTTGATATATGCAACTGTCGTCATGTTGTCTGATTGAAACCTTATGAATTTGGCCTTTGCTAGATGAGGCCAAGCTTTGAGAGCATTGAATATCGCTCTCAGTTCCAGAATGTTTATCGGGAGAAGAGATTCTTCCCGAGACCATAGACCCTGAGCTTTCAGGGGTTCCCAGACCGCGCCCCAGCCCACCAGACTGGCGTCGGTCGTGACAATGACCCACTCTGGTCTGCGGAAGCTCATTCCCTGTGACAGGTTGTCCAGGATCAGCCACCAACGGAGTGAATCTCTGATCCTTTGATCTACTTGAATCGTCGGAGACAAGTCTGTATAATCCCCATTCCACTGTCTGAGCATGCACAGTTGTAATGGTCTTAGATGAATTCGTGCAAAAGGAACTATGTCCATTGCTGCAACCATCAATCCTATTACTTCCATGCACTGCGCTATGGAAGGACGAAGAACAGAATGAAGTACTTGACAAGAGCTTAGAAGTTTTGATTTTCTGACCTCTGTCAGAAAAATCCTCCTTTCTAAGGAGTCTATTATTGTTCCCAAGAAGGGAACTCTTGTTGACGGGGAAAGAGAACTTTTTTCTATGTTCACTTTCCATCCGTGAGATCTGAGAAAGGCTAGGACGATGTCCGTATGAGCCTTTGCTTTTGACAGAGACGACGCTTGAATCAGGATGTCGTCCAAGTACGGTACTACTGCAATGCCCCTTGGTCTTAAAACCGCTAGAAGGGACCCTAGTACCTTTGTGAAAATTCTCGGAGCAGTGGCTAATCCGAATGGAAGTGCCACAAACTGGTAATGCTTGTCCAGAAAAGCGAACCTTAGGAACTGATGATGTTCCTTGTGGATAGGAATATGTAGGTACGCATCCTTTAAATCTACCGTGGTCATAAATTGACCTTCCTGGATGGTAGGAAGGATCGTTCGAATGGTTTCCATTTTGAACGATGGAACCCTGAGAAATTTGTTTAGGATCTTGAGATCTAAAATTGGTCTGAATGTTCCCTCTTTTTTGGGAACTATGAACAGGTTGGAGTAAAACCCCATCCCTTGTTCTCCTATTGGAACTGGATGAATTACTCCCATCTTTAACAGGTCTTCTACACAATGTAAGAATGCCTGTTTTTTTATTTGGTTTGAAGATAATTGAGACCTGTGGAACCTTCCCCTTGGGGGTAGTTCCTTGAATTCCAGGAGATAACCTTGAGAAACTATTTCTAGTGCCCAAGGATCCTGAACATCTCTTGCCCAGGCCTGAGCAAAGATAGAAAGTCTGCCCCCCACCAGATCCGGTCCCGGATCGGGGGCCATCCCTTCATGCTGTTTTGGTAGCAGTGGCAGGCTTCTTGGCCTGCTTACCCTTGTTCCAGCCTTGCATCGGTCTCCAGGCTGGTTTGGGTTGAGAAGTATTACCCTCTTGCTTATAGGATGTAGAAGTAGAGGCTGGTCCGTTTCTGCGAAAGGGACGAAAATTAGGCTTATTTTTAGCCTTAAAAGACCTATCCTGAGGAAGGGCGTGGCCCTTTCCCACGGTGATGTCTGAAATAATCTCTTTCAAATCAGGACCAAACAGTGTTTTACCCTTGAAAGGGATGTTAAGCAATTTTGTCTTGGAAGACACATCCGCTGACCAAGACTTTAGCCAAAGCGCTCTGCGCGCCACGATAGCAAACCCTGAATTTTTCGCCGCTAATCTAGCTAATTGCAAAGCGGCATCTAGAATAAAAGAGTTAGCCAATTTAAGTGCTTGAACTCTGTCCATAACCTCCTCATACGAAGATTCTTTATTGAGCGACTTTTCTAGTTCTTCGAACCAGAAACACGCTGCCGTAGTGACAGGAACAATGCATGAAATTGGTTGTAGAAGGTAACCTTGCTGAACAAACATCTTTTTAAGCAAACCCTCTAATTTTTTATCCATAGGATCTTTGAAAGCACAATTATCTTCTATGGGAATAGTAGTGCGTTTGTTTAGAGTAGAGACCGCCCCCTCGACCTTAGGGACTGTCTGCCATAAGTCCTTTCTGGGGTCGACTATAGGAAATAATTTCTTAAATATAGGGGGAGGAACAAAAGGTATGCCGGGCCTTTCCCACTCCTTATTTACTATGTCCGCCACCCGTTTGGGTATAGGAAAAGCATCGGGGGGCACCGGAACCTCTAGAAACTTGTCCATCTTACATAATTTCTCTGGAATGACCAAATTGTCACAATCATCCAGAGTAGATAATACCTCCTTAAGCAGTGCGCGGAGATGTTCTAATTTAAATTTAAATGTTACAACATCAGGTTCAACTTGTTGAGAAATTTTTCCTGAATCTGAAATTTCTCCCTCAGACAAAACCTCCCTCCTGGCCCCTTCAGAT
This sequence comes from Bombina bombina, assembly GCF_027579735.1. Taxonomy (NCBI): domain Eukaryota; kingdom Metazoa; phylum Chordata; class Amphibia; order Anura; family Bombinatoridae; genus Bombina; species Bombina bombina. The sequence continues at coordinate 133,239,232 of NC_069504.1, read as the reverse complement.
TGGTGTGAGGGTATGTCAGAAACGTTATCATCAGCGTCCTCTTGCTCTTCAGTGTTTAAAACAGAGCAATCGCGCTTTCTCTGATAAGTAGGCATTTTAGATAAAATATTTGCAATAGAATTATCCATAACAGCCGTTAATTGTTGCATGGTAATAAGTATTGGCGCACTAGATGTACTAGGGGCCTCTTGTGTGGGCAAAACTGGTGTAGACACAGAAGGGGATGATGCAGTACCATGCTTACTCCCCTAATTTGAAGAATCATCTTGGGCAATATTATTATCTGTGGCATCATTGTCCCTACTTTGTTTGGACACTATGTCACAATTATCACATATATTTAAATGGGGAGACACATTGGCTTTCATACATATAGAACATCGCTTATCTGATGGTTCAGACATGTTAAACAGGCTTAAACTTGTCAACAAAGCACAAAAAACGTTTTAAAATAAAACCGTTACTGTCACTTTAAATTTTAAACAGAACACACTTTATTACTGAATATGCGAAAAAGCATGAAGGAATTGTTCAATTTCACCACAGTGTCTTAAAGCCTTAAAAGTATTGCACACCAAATTTAAAAGCTTTAACCCTTAAAATAACGGAACCGGAGCCGTTTTTACATTTAACCCCTATACAGTCCCAGGTATCTGCTTTGCTGAGACCCAACCAAGCCCAGAGGGGAATACGATACCAAATGACGCCTTCTATAAGCTTTTTCAGTGGTTCTTAGCTCCTCACACATGCATCTGCATGCCTTGCTTTCCAAAAACAACTGCGCATTAGTGGCGCGAAAATGAGGCTCTGCCTATGACTAGAGAAGGCCCCCATCTGAAAAAGGTGTCCATACAGTGCCTGCCGTTTTTTAACAACAATCCCCAAGATTATAATAACTATAAAGAGTTATAATCTGCCAAATATGCTTAGCAAAGTAATCGTTTTAGCCCAGAAAAATGTCTACCAGTTTTTTAAGCCCTTATAAAGCCCTTTATTCTTTTACTTAATCTAAGAAAATGGCTTACCGGTCCCCATAGGGAAAATGACAGCCTTCCAGCATTACAAAGTCTTGTTAGAAATGTGGCCAGTCATACCTCAGGCAGAAAAGTCTGCCAACTGCTTCCCCCAACTGAAGTTACTTCATCTCTACAGTCCTGTGTGGAAACAGCAATCGATTTTAGTAACGTTTGCTAAAATCATCTTCCTCTTACAAACAGAAATCTTCATCTCTTTTCTGTTTCAGAGTAAATAGTACATACCAGCACTATTTTAAAATAACAAACACTTGATTGAAGAATAAAAACTACATTTAAACACCAAAAAACTCTTAACCATCTCCGTGGAGATGTTGCCGGTGCAACGGCAAAGAGAATGACTGGGGTAGGCGGAGCCTAGGAGGGATCATGTGACCAGCTTTGCTGGGCTCTTTGCCATTTCCTGTTGGGGAAGAGAATATCCCACAAGTAAGGATGACGCCGTGGACCGGACACACCTATGTTGGAGAAATATATACACACACACAAACACACACACACACACATATTCTGCCCACTTGCCACCAGGAACTAAAAATGGGCAAAGCATGCACACTGATAATCTAGCATATAGGTACAGCTGTGCTCAAAAGTTTGCATACCCATTGGAGAATTGGTAATATATGTACCATTTTTAAAGAAAACATGAGTGAGCAAGCAAAAACACGTCTTTTATTTCTTATGGGATTCATATTCAACTGTAGGATATAACAGAATGGCAGAATCATAAAAAAAACATGGCAACAAATAAAAAAAAAAGAAATGACCCCTGTTCAGAAGTATGCATACCCGTAGATCTTAATACTGTGTATTGCCCCCTTTAGCATCAATGACAGCTTGCAGTCTTTTGTAATAGTTGTCTATGAGCCCCCAAAGTCTTGCAGGTGGTATAGATGCCCATTCGTCTTGACAAAATGCCTCCAGGTCCTGCAAAGTCTTTGGTCGTCTTGCATGAACTGTACGTTTGAGATCTCCCCAGAGTGGCTCTATGATAATAAGGTCAAAAAACTGTGATGGCCTTTTTCACAAGATTCACTGTGCCTTTAGAGCTCCCATCCCCCCAAACATCAATGAGCCACCACCATGCTTCACAGTGGGGATGGTATTATTTTCACTATAAGCCTTGTTGATCCCTCTCCAAACATAGCGCTTATGGTTGTGACCATAAAGTTCTTTTTTGGTTTCACCACTCCAAATGATAGTGTGCCAGAAGCTGTGAGGCGTGTCAAGATGTTGTCGGGCATATTGTAACTGGGCTTTTTTTGTGGCATTGGTACCAGACCATGGCTTGGTATCAAGAGATCCCTGAATGTTCCACTTCTTAATAAGTGATTGAACAGTACTGACTGGCATTTTCAAGGCTTTGGATATCTTTTTATATCCTTTTCCATCTTTATAAAGTTCCATTACCTTGTTAGGCAGGTCTTTTGACAGTTCTTTTCTGCCCCCATGGCTCAGTATCTAGCCTGCTCAGTGCATCCAAGTGAGAGCTAACAAACTCATTGACGATTTATACACAGGCACTAATTGCAATTTAAGAAGCCACAGATGTGGGAAATAAACATTTAATTGCCATTTTAACCTGTGTGTGTCACCTTGTGTGTCTGTAAAAAAAAAACATTCAAGGGTATGTAAACTTTTGATCAGGGCCAGTTGGGTGATTTCTGTTATCATTATGATTTAAAAAGGAGCCAAACAACTATGTGATAATAAATGGCTTCATATGATCACTATCCTTAAATAAAAGACAGTTCTTTGGCATGGTCAGTCATATTTTCAAAATCAATGTCAAAATTTCCCGATTTCTGCCAGGGTATGCAAACTTTTGTACACAACTGTAATTTACTTTTATTTGGGAATCACTCCCTACAGCAACATTAGGCCCCCCACACTTCCACCCCAAATGACAAAATAAATCTCCATAATCATAGGAGGGTTGTTGTTTGTATGTGGTCGATGTTGTCTTCAGCTAATTAAAATATTGCTTAAACTATGAAAATGCTTAAAATACTTATTGGATATGACATTGGTGTAAAGGTCATTGGAAGAGAAGGGTTAATTTGTATATGCTATTTAGCCTTGAGAGTAAGCCCTACTCTCTTAATGCAGGAGACAATTTAAGCAAAGTGAAAAAAACACTCTGAAGGTCACATACACTTACATGAAATGTCACTGATTTAAAAGGACAGTAACGTATAAAATAAAAATTTCATAATTCAGAATTTGGCATGCAGTTTTAAACAACTTTTCAGTTTACTTATATTATCAAATTTGCTTCATTCTCTGGGTATCCTTCGTTGAAAAGCATACCTAGATACCTAAGAGCAGCAATGCACTGCAGGGAGCTAGCTCATTAGCTTACCAGATGTATTTAACCAACTCTCAGTATTTACTGCTGCTCTTGAGCCTGCTTTTCAACAAAGAATGCAAAGACAACAAACCCAATTTGATAATAAAAGTAAATTAGAAAGTGCATTTTCTTTTTGTAGCATAAAAATTTAATTTTGACTTTACTGTCCCTTTAAATTGAGAAAATATTGGACACTCCCTAATTATTTTTTTTTACATTCTTAGCTAAAAAAAATTCAAACCGGGGGGTGTAACTGTATACCTTAAAAATTACAGAAAAGATGAAGAAATGTTTCACAACTGTTTTAAACACAATAAATATTATGATGATATACAATATGAATGTATAAAAGAAGCTACAGTATCCAAACTTAAGAAAGTCTATATAATTTACAAAAAAAAGAAAAGCTTTGCCCTTATATCAACTGCCATATTACAAATGACAATGCCAACAGAGTCTTCTCTCTTTTTCTCACAGCAGCTATAAGGCAAGATATTTTCACAGTACGTTGTATGAATTGCTCTTATTTATGATCTATGCTTCTGCTTCAGCAGCAACAACATTTTTATGATATTTACCTGTCTGCTTGTATAAATAAACTTTTTATTTTATTTACAATGAAAAATATTCACATTAATTGTGAGCTCAGGGCTTTGCCAGCTTATCTGCAAACCGCAGCACTTTAGAATCTTTAACAAGACCAAAAATGATGCTGTAAAATAAGCAATTATATAGTCATTTGGTCTTCAGGCAAATTTTATTGTGGGTCAATAATGCCCTTCCTCAGAGTGCTGTAAAGAAAACTGAATACTGGTAGCTTCCTCGTGGGCTTTGAAGCAAGGAATATAGGTTCAAGATCACTCTAATGTTACAATAAACAAGTCAGTCAGTCTCTTTTCCCAGGATTCAGGCACTAAATTCCCTTACACACAAATAAACTGTGCTTGTGCTTTTCTTATAGCATTAAACATACTGAAAGAGATGTATAAAAATAACCAACAAAGTACAAACACATAACTTACTAGTATGCATCATATTCAAGATAAACAAAATATACATTTTCAGAATCTGTATCCCTTTGTAATGCACTCTCTCTTTCTGCATTTGGCCAATAACTGAGTTTAAATGGAAAGCAAAATTAAACTTTCATGATTCAGTTTAAAAGACTTTTTAATTTACTTCCAAATGCATACCTATATAAGCTCAGAAGTAACTACGCACTAATAGAATATTTGAATAATAACTCTGCTATAAATAAAATAAATTATGTAAGAACTTATCTGATAAATTGATTTCTTTCATAGTGGCAAGAGTCTATGAGCTAGTGACATATGGGATATGCATTGCTACCTGGGGGGGCAAAGTTTTCCAAACATCAAAATGCCTATAAATACACCTCCCACCTCACTCATACTTCAGTTTAACGTATAGCCAAGAAGTGAGGTGCAAAAAAAGGAGTAAAAAGCATACAAAAAAAAAAAAGGAACTGGAAAAAATAATGTGCTTTATACAAAAAAAAAACGTATGGGATATAAAACCCAAGATGTGGAAGTCCACAAGTCACTAGAGAGGGAGGGATTAAATAAAAACCGCTAAATCTGCTGAGAAAATAAATAAAAAAAATGATTAAGTTTTCTTAAAAATGTCAGAAAAACTCAAAATCAAAAGGCATTAGAAACAAACTGAGACAACTGCCTGAAGAACCTTTCTACCAAAGGCTGCTTAGGAAGAAGCAAAAACATCAAAATGGTAAAATTTAGTAAAAGTATGCAAAGAAGACCAAGTTGCTGCTTTGCCAATTTGATCAACTGAAGCTTCATTCTTAAAAATGGCAACTGATCTAGTAGAATGAGCTGTAATTCTCTGAGGCGGAGACTGCCCCACCTCAAAAAAAGGTTTGTGAATCAAAAGTTCCAACCAAGATGCCAAAGAAATGGCAGAGGCTTTCTGACCTTTCCTGGAGCCAGAAAAAATAACAAATAGACTAGAAGTCTTTCTGAAATCTTAAGTAGCCTCAACATAATATTTCAAAGCTCTTACCACTTCCAAAGAATGTAAAGACCTTTCAAGAGTATTCTTAGGATAAGGACATAAAGAAGGAATAACAATTTCCCTATTGATGTTGTTAGAATTCACAACTTTAGGCAAAAATTTAAATGAAGTCCGCAAAACAGCTTTATCTTGATGGAAAATCAGATAAGGAGACTCACAAGAGATAGAGCAGATAATTCGGAAACTCTTCTAGCAGAAGAGATAGCCATAATAAATAACACTTTCCAAGAAAGTAGTTTAATATCCAGAGAATAGATAGACTCAAAAAGAGGAGCCTGAAATATCTTAATTGAAACTCCAAGGAGGCGAAATAGATTTAAAAACAGGTTTAATGTAAATCAAAACTGAAAAAAACAGTGAATATCAGGAAGTTAAGCAATCTTTCTATGAAATAAGACAGAAATAACAGAAATGTGTCCTTACAAAGTAATTGCAGACAAAACAGTATCCAAACCATCCTGAAGAAACTGTAAAATCCTAGGAATTCTGAAATAATGCCCAGAATAATTATGAGTGGAACACCATGAAATATAGGTTTTCTAAACCCGAAGATAAATTTTCCTTGAAACAGACTTTCGAGCCTGTATCATAGTGCTAATCACTGAGTCAGAAAAACCTCTATGACTAAGCACTAAGCGTTCAATTTCCATGCCATCAAATTTAAAGATTTGAGATTCGGATGGAAAACGGGCCTTGAGACAGAAGGTCTGGCCTTAAAGGAAGTGGCCAAGGTTGGCAACTGGACATCCTGACAAGGTCCGTATACCAAAACCTGAGAGGCCAAGTTGGAGCTATCAGAAACAAATAAGATTGTTCCATTATGATCTTGGAAATCACCTTTGGAAGAAAGGCAAAAAAATTAAAGCAGGTTGGTAAAACCAAGGAACTGCTAGAGCATCTACGATCTCCGCCTGAGGATCCTTGGACCTGGAAAGGTATCTTGGAAGCTTCTTGTTCAGATGTGAGGCCATCAGATCTATTTGTGGTAGGACCCCACATCTGAACCGATTGAAAAAACACATCTGGATGGAGAGAACACTCTCCCGGATTTAAAGTCTGCGAACTGAGATAATCTGCTTCCCAATTTTCTACTCCTGGAATTTGAATGCAGAAATTTGACAAAAGTTGGATTCCGCTCAAGAAAGAATCAGAGATACTTATTTAATTGCTGAAGGACTGTGAGTGCTTCCTTGATGATTGACATATGCCACTATAGTTATATTGTTTGTCTGGAATTGAATATAAAGTTCTCTCTTCAATAGAGGCCAAGCCTGAAGAGCTTTAAAAATAGCAAGGAGTTCTAAAATATTGATTGGTAATCTCATCTCCTGAGGTTTCCAAACCCCAAGTGTTGTCAGAGACTCTCAGACAGCTCCCCCACCTCATTTGTGGGGGAGCTGATTTGAGTTGTGATAACTGAAAATAATCCCTGCACCTATGGTGCATTCCCCACAACCGAATTTACAGAGAGCCTTAGCCTTTCACAGAAGAAATCAAGCACAACTTGCTTCACCATCCTCCAACGAAGGCAAAGTTTGTAAAACTGAAGTATGAGTGAGGTGGGAGGTGTATTTATAGGCCTTTTGAGGTTTGGAAAACTTTGCCCCCTCCAGATAGGAATGTATATCCCATATGTCACTAGCTCATGGACTCTTGCCACTTACATAAAAGAAAAAAAACATTTCCCTATTTTATTTATTGATTTTTTAATGTTATTTATAATGTCCTTAAAGGGAGAGTTTAGTCAAAATTAAACATTCATGATTTATATAGGGCATGCAATTTTAAACAACTTTCCAATAAGCTTGTATCATCAAATTTGCTTTTATATCTTGGTTTTCTTTGTTTAAAGCTAAACCTTGGTATACTCCTATGTTAATTTCTATGCCATTGAAGGCTGCCTCTTATCTCAGTACATTTTGACAGGATTTTGTTTTGGTTTTTACATCTAGACAGTGCTAGTTCATGTGTGCCATATAGAAAATGTTGTGCTTACTCCTGTGGAGTTATTTATGAGTAAGCACCGACTGGCTAAAATGTAAGTCTGTCTAAAAAAATGAAATAGGGGGCAGTCTGCAGAGGCTTAGATACAAGGTAATCGCAGGGGTAAAAAGTGTATTAATATAACAGTGTTGGTTATGCAAAACTGGGAAATGGGTAATAAAGGGATTATCTTATCTTTTTAAACAATTACAATTCTGAAGTAGACTGTCCGTTTAATCCTATGCAATAAAGCTTAAGAATAAATAGTCAATAATGAAATGTGCATGAGTGAAATCCAGTTCTAAATAGAATAATTTTCTGCAATATACTTGTTTTAGCAGTGTGCTTAACAGTGGCCTTTACAAGGCACACTGGGGTGAATTTATGAATCTGCATTTGCAGCTGTTGAGGCTTTGTGAGCCTGCTGTCACATATTTAAGGAACTGCTTCTTTTGCCTCTCCACCTCGCTTGTTTGGGGTGATTGACAGGCTCTGCTCTTATGCAATTGGTTGGGCAGGAGCAAGTACGGCATTGCAAAAGAAACCTTACCTAAAATGTCACCATGTGATGCAGTGGCGGTTGCCAGGTTTAATACTGTGAACCTGACACCTACAATGAAGATATATTTTTCCCTAGCAGTAATCATCTGTATATTTTTCACTCACACAAACACATAAATGGTGTTCTGTAAAAGTCTTTCTAGATTTAGCGCACTGCACCAGAAAAGCTCTGATAAATTATTAACGCTTACACTGCTGAGCAATTTCATACCATTGTGTTTACAGCTGTTTTAGTTGGCCCTCATTCTATTTACACATAAATGTCATTATTTTTTTCTGTGAGGTAAACACACAAGTTATACCTGTTTGTTTGTTTTTTTGTTTGTTTTTTCCAGCAGGAATTAAATGTTTATTTGCAGAAATATGGGACAACCCCACAATAATGTAAAAACAGAATTTATGCTTACCTGATAAATTACTTTCTCCAACGGTGTGTCCGGTCCACGGCGTCATCCTTACTTGTGGGATATTCTCTTCCCCAACAGGAAATGGCAAAGAGCCCAGCAAAGCTGGTCACATGATCCCTCCTAGGCTCCGCCTTCCCCAGTCATTCGACCGACGTAAAGGAGGAATATGCATAGGAGAAATCATATGATACCGTGGTGACTGTAGTTAGAGAAAATAATTCATCAGACCTGATTAAAAAAACCAGGGCGGGCCATGGACCGGACACACCGTTGGAGAAAGTAATTTATCAGGTAAGCATAAATTCTGTTTTCTCCAACATAGGTGTGTCCGGTCCACGGCGTCATCCTTACTTGTGGGAACCAATACCAAAGCTTTAGGACACGGATGATGGGAGGGAGCAAATCAGGTCACCTAGATAGAAGGCACCACGGCTTGCAAAACCTTTCTCCCAAAAATAGCCTCCGAAGAAGCAAAAGTATCAAATTTGTAAAATTTGGTAAAAGTGTGCAGTGAAGACCAAGTCGCTGCCTTACATATCTGATCAACAGAAGCCTCGTTCTTGAAGGCCCATGTGGAAGCCACAGCCCTAGTGGAGTGAGCTGTGATTCTTTCAGGAGGCTGCCGTCCGGCAGTCTCATAAGCCAATCAGATGATGCTTTTAAGCCAAAAAGAGAGAGAGGTAGAAGTTGCCTTTTGACCTCTCCTTTTACCAGAATAAACCACAAACAAGGAAGATGTTTGTCTGAAATCCTTTGTAGCCTCTAAATAGAATTTTAGAGCACGAACTACATCCAAATTGTGCAACAAACGTTCCTTCTTTGAAACTGGATTCGGACACAAAGAAGGCACAACTATCTCCTGGTTAATATTTTTGTTAGAAACAACTTTCGGAAGAAAACCAGGTTTAGTACGCAAAACCACCTTATCTGCATGGAACACCAGATAAGGAGGAGAACACTGCAGAGCAGACAACTCTGAAACTCTTCTAGCAGAAGAAATTGCAACCAAAAACAAAACTTTCCAAGATAATAACTTAATATCTACGGAATGTAAGGGTTCAAACGGAACCCCTTGAAGAACTGAAAGAACTAAATTGAGACTCCAAGGAGGAGTCAAAGGTTTGTAAACAGGCTTGATTCTAACCAGAGCCTGAACAAAAGCTTGAACATCTGGCACAGCCGCCAGCTTTTTGTGAAGTAAAACAGATAAAGCAGAAATCTGTCCCTTGAAAGAACTTGCAGATAATCCTTTCTCCAAACCCTCTTGTAGAAAGGATAGAATCTTAGGAATTTTTATCTTGTTCCATGGGAATCCTTTAGATTCACACCAACAGATATATTTTTTCCATATTTTATGGTAAATTTTTCTAGTTACAGGCTTTCTAGCCTGAATAAGAGTATCAATGACAGAATCTGAGAACCCACGCTTTGATAAAATCAAGCGTTCAATCTCCAAGCAGTCAGTTGGAGTGAGGCCAGATTCGGATGTTCGAACGGACCTTGAACAAGAAGGTCCTGTCTCAAAGGTAGCTTCCATGGTGGAGCCGATGACATATTCACCAGATCTGCATACCAAGTCCTGCGTGGCCACGCAGGAGCTATCAAGATCACCGAAGCCCTCTCCTGATTGATCCTGGCTACCAGCCTGGGAATAAGAGGAAACGGTAGGAATACATAAGCTAGGTTGAAGGTCCAGGGCGCTACTAGTGCATCTACTAGAGTCGCCTTGGGATCCCTGGATCTGGACCCGTAGCAAGGAACCTTGAAGTTCTGACGAGACGCCATCAGATCCATGTCTGGAATGCCCCATAATTGAATTATTTGGGCAAAGATTTCCGGATGGAGTTCCCACTCCCCCGGATGAAATGTCTGACGACTCAGAAAATCCGCTTCCCAATTTTCCACTCCTGGGATGTGGATTGCAGACAAGTGGCAGGAGTGATTCTCCGCCCATTGAATTATTTTGGTCACTTCTTCCATCGCCAGGGAAATCCTTGTTCCCCCCTGATGGTTGATATATGCAACAGTCGTCATGTTGTCTGATTGAAACCTTATGAATTTGGCCTTTGCTAGTTGAGGCCAAGCCTTGAGAGCATTGAATATCGCTCTCAGTTCCAGAATGTTTATCGGGAGAAGAGATTCTTCCCGAGACCATAGACCCTGAGCTTCCAGGGGTTCCCAGACCGCGCCCCAGCCCACCAGACTGGCGTCGGTCGTGACAATGACCCACTCTGGTCTGCGGAAGCTCATCCCTTGTGACAGGTTGTCCAGGGTCAGCCACCAACGGAGTGAATCTCTGGTCCTCTGATCTACTTGGATCGTCGGAGACAAGTCTGTATAATCCCCATTCCACTGTCTGAGCATGCACAGTTGTAATGGTCTTAGATGAATTCGCGCAAAAGGAACTATGTCCATTGCCGCAACCATCAAACCTATTACTTCCATGCACTGCGCTATGGAAGGAAGAAGAACAGAATGAAGTACTTGACAAGAGCTTAGAAGTTTTGATTTTCTGGCCTCTGTCAGAAAAATCTTCATTTCTAAGGAGTCTATTATTGTTCCCAAGAAGGGAACTCTTGTTGACGGGAATAGAGAACTTTTTTCTACGTTCACTTTCCACCCGTGAGATCTGAGAAAGGCTAGGACAATGTCCGTATGAGCCTTTGCTTGTGGTAGAGACGACGCTTGAATCAGTATGTCGTCCAAGTAAGGTACTACTGCAATGCCCCTTGGCCTTAGCACCGCTAGAAGGGACCCTAGTACCTTTGTGAAAATTCTTGGAGCAGTGGCTAATCCGAATGGAAGTGCCACAAACTGGTAATGCTTGTCCAGAAAGGCGAACCTTAGGAACCGATGATGTTCCTTGTGGATAGGAATATGTAGATAAGCATCCTTTAAATCCACCGTGGTCATGAATTGACCTTCCTGGATGGTAGGAAGAATTGTCCGAATGGTTTCCATTTTGAACGATGGAACCCTGAGAAATTTGTTTAGGATCTTGAGATCCAAAATTGGTCTGAATGTTCCCTCTTTTTTGGGAACTATGAACAGATTGGAGTAAAACCCCATCCCTTGTTCTCCTAATGGAACAGGATGAATCACTCCCATTTTTAACAGGTCTTCTACACAATGTAAGAATGCCTGTCTTTTTATTTGGTCTGAAGACCATTGAGACCTGTGGAACCTTCCCCTTGGGGGCAGTTCCTTGAATTCCAGGAGATAACCTTGAGAAACTATTTCTAGCGCCCAAGGATCCTGAACATCTCTTGCCCAAGCCTGAGCGAAGAGAGAGAGTCTGCCCCCCACCAGATCCGGTCCCGGATCGGGGGCCAACATCTCATGCTGTCTTAGTAGCGGGAGCAGGCTTCTTGGCCTGCTTACCTTTGTTCCAGCCTTGCATCGGTCTCCAGGCTGGCTTGGTTTGAGAAGTATTACCCTCTTGCTTAGAGGATGTAGAATTTGAGGCTGGTCCGTTTCTGCGAAAGGGACGAAAATTTGGTTTATTTTTAGCCTTAAAAGACCTATCCTGAGGAAGGGCGTGGCCCTTTCCCCCAGTGATGTCTGAAATAATCTCTTTCAAGTCAGGGCCAAACAGCGTTTTCCCCTTGAAAGGGATGTTAAGCAATTTGTTCTTGGAGGACACATCCGCTGACCAAGACTTTAGCCAAAGCGCTCTGCGCGCCACAATAGCAAAACCTGAATTTTTCGCCAATAATCTAGCTAATTGCAAAGTAGCGTCTAAGGTAAAAGAGTTAGCCAATTTAAGTGCTTGAACTCTGTCCATAACCTCCTCATAAGAAGATTCTTAATTGAGCGACTTTTCTAGTTCTTCGAACCAGAAACACGCTGCTGTAGTGACAGGAACAATGCATGAAATTGGTTGTAGAAGGTAACCTTGCTGAACAAACATCTTTTTAAGCAAACCCTCTAATTTTTTATCCATAGGATCTTTGAAAGCACAACTATCTTCTATAGGGATAGTAGTGCGTTTGTTTAGAGTAGAAACCGCCCCCTCGACCTTGGGGACTGTCTGCCATAAGTCCTTCCTGGGGTCGACCATAGGAAATAATTTCTTAAATATAGGGGGAGGGACAAAAGGTATGCCGGGCCTTTCACATTCTTTATTTACAATGTCCGCCACCCGCTTGGGTATAGGAAAAGCTTCGGGGGGCACCGGGACCTCTAGGAACTTGTCCATCTTACATAATTTCTCTGGAATGACCAAATTGTCACAATCATCCAGAGTAGATAACACCTCCTTAAGCAGAGCGCGGAGATGTTCCAATTTAAATTTGAATGTAATAACGTCAGGTTCAGCTTGTTGAGAAATTTTTCCTGAATCTGAAATTTCTCCCTCAGACAAAACCTCCCTGGCCCCTTCAGACTGGTGTAAGGGCATGTCAGAACCATTATCATCAGCGTCCTCATGCTCTTCAGTATCTAAAACAGAGCAGTCGCGCTTTCGCTGATAAGTGGGCATTTTGGCTAAAATGTTTTTAATAGAATTATCCATTACAGCCGTTAATTGTTGCATAGTAAGGAGGATTGGCGCACTAGATGAACTAGGGACCTCCTGAGTGGGCAAGACTGGTGTAGACATAGAAGGAGATGATGCAGTACCATGCTTACTCCCCTCACTTAAGGAATCATTTTGGGCAACATTATTATCAGTGGCATCATTGTCCCTACTTTGTTTGTCACATTCATCACATATATTTAAATGGAGAGGAACCTTGGCTTCCGAACATACAGAACATCGTCTATCTGATGGTTCAGACATGTTAATAGGCATAAACTTGATAACAAAGCACAAAAAACGTTTTAAAATAAAACCGTTACTGTC